>NW_027514584.1:1173000-1478500 GCF_048772815.1 Callospermophilus lateralis | reverse complement strand
TATAATACAAAAAATTAACATATATAAAGAAAGTTCATAAAAAAAAGCTCATAAAAACAAATTTTAAGAAGTGGATCTAATGATCGTTAATTCACGTGTTTTAAATGGTTCAATTTAAATTGGATAAACAGATAAAAATAAAAGTCTTTAAATTTAATCTTACAAGTTTTTCTAGGTGTTCAAATATCTAATAAAATATTAATGTCTACAAAATATCTAATATGACTTGGTTCTACGACTTTTCTTACAACAAAAAAAATGGTTTACAATCTTCAATACATTTGTCTAATATTTTGATAAATAAATAAAGTAAATTTGATATGGGATTACTCATTCATGAGTTCTTTTGTTAGATATCTGATTTATTTACTAAGGTCTGTACAAGTGTGTACCAAAGTCTGTATAAGATTGTAAAAATCTGTCATGTGTTAAAGAGACAAAAATTTCTTAAAACATAAGTTTACCCATAACATTGTTTTTATTAAGTTTTATTTTTTCTAGAGCTAGTAACCATAAAAATTAAACAACTGATTAAATAAGAACTGTTATTTTAGAGAACTGTACTGCCATTACTTTAAAAGCTAAACTTGGTTAATGTAGAAACATCAATGTAATTATGATGCTATTAATGTGCTCATATTTTCCATATACAAGTATGTAAGGTAGAAACTTAAAAAGCATTATATCATGCTGGCGTTCTGAAGTTGTATGGTAAAAATATATATTGAGAATTTATTTATCTGTTATCAAAAAGATATGTAAAGTTTTATGTTACGTTTTACATTGGAAACAATTTAAATGTATTTTTAAGGTAATGAGAGCCTTATCTTTGTAAAGGTTAAAAACTTTCAGCCTTTCTTTTATTCATGTTTTAAATGTGATATCATATGGTGTTAGCTAATGTTCATGTGACCTCAAACAATTTATGTTAACATTGTAAAATGATATTTAAAAAAAAGATCAGCTTTAGAACTAAAACCCTTAAGATTTATAAAGAGATTTGCCTTACCTGAGATAAAGCTCTGTGTCCCATCTTACTACATGTGAGAATGACTATGAAAACAGTAGGTCAGATTATGTTTCATTTAAAGTTATGTTCAAAAGTTGTTTTTTTTTTTCTGTCAAGATTACTAGGATCTCAAACAGGGGATATAAGTTATAACTAAGCAAAAAAATTCAGGGTAGCTATTATGCAAACTAAGTATATTTACTCTTGTTAAAAAATTTTATTTTGTAATTTCCTTATGGGTGATCTAAAGATTCTCTGTTAGTGTTTTACAGAAGTGTTGCTTTAAGAACACAACATGGGTTAATTTAAGATAATAAGTCATCACCTACAAAACAGACAAAATAATATAGATCCCAATTAATAAAAAGATAAATAATTATAAAGTTATAGACATTAAAGCCCAGTACTCTTAATATTAGGCAGTTAAAATTTATTTGCTGGATATTTAAGATTAGGATTTAAAATTAAAGTTAAATGAAAAGAGCCAAGAAAACTAATATTTGGCTCTTGCTCTCTGAGTGAGTCTGAATCCAGGGAACAGGGGACTTCTCTAAAGAGCTTATAAACTCTGGGCCACATAACCTCCACATCAGGGAGATTAATGAGACCACCCGAGAACAGAAAGCCAATCAGTGCATTTGCTAAGAAAAAGAGAGTCATCAGAGAAGGGAGACATCCCTGATGCTTCCGAGGGGAGCCACATAATCAAGCAACACCTGGACCCACCTAGCACAAATGGAACTAGCAGAACTAAGAAGCTGCTCTCAAGCTTCCCCAGGAATGACAACCATAAAAGATCAGCTGACTGTTAACAATAGATAGAAACAAAAGTCAGTTTGACTGCTTCATCTTAAACACTTAGCAAAGAGAGTTGAAAGCAAAATACAGCCATTCCTGGGCATTTTGAATAATAATAATAATAATAATAATAATAATAATAATAATAATAATAATAGTTTAATGTATACACTTTATATTAGCCTCCCAAAATAAGTAAGACTGGAGGCTACAAAGAAGGATTCTCAGACAGGAATGCCTGATAACTATGAAAAGAGACTATCAGGAGGAGCTGCTAGAGGCAGAAGTTTTTATTTTAAGGCCTCAGATATTCCTAACCTACATGGGTAGGCTTGGTGTTGGCTAGTACGATTATCCAGCACTAAGTAACAGAATTAAAGGTTTCTGTATTACACAAAGAGGTCATACTAGTAAAAGGATTTTGCAAGATCAGATGACATTAAATTATTAAACTGTATCTTATGGGAAGGGACAACGGTAACAGTAAAAGTTAAATATTAAGTTGACAGTCCTGATAACTGGGGATATTAAAGCCTGCTGAGGGAACTTCTATACAGTGACATGTTCCAGCTGCTGCAACATTTATTCAGTACTCATGGTTTTTGTTTCTCACATAGAAGAACCCATGCCCAGATGACTTTACAACCGGTTCTTCCCCAACCAGACTTCAAACCGAACTGACTTCTAAAAGGCAACTCATGTCCATCATGAAGTTCCCCCTCACGTCACCCTATCTCAGCTCAGAAGAAGCCAAAATGAGTGACGCCTCTCTTCTTACAAGAGTGGAGCCAAAAATAAATAGACTATCAATATAAATTATTAATTAAGTCAGGTAAAATCAGGGAGACCGGTTTTGGGTGATTTCAAAAAATAGTGCGACTGTTACCTGAGGGATTAAAATTCCCTCAGTGCTCTTCCCCTACCCTATGAAAGATTTGAAGGGGACACATTAGAAAAGGGGGAAATGATAGACCCAACCTGATCTTTTATTAAAGTTTGGAGCCATCTTTCCACAAAACCATGAAAAGATAATTTTGCTTTACTATAAATTACAGCAAATTCTGAACCTGGCTTCTATCCCACATAGCTTGCCCCCTTGACCATAGCAACTTGATTCTGAACATTGCCCTGAAACATCTCCATATAACAAGATGCCTTTTATGGAGAGATTTCAGATATATAAGTGATTCCTGCCTGCACCATGTCAGCCACAAGCCATTTGGAAGTCAATGGCAGATCCACATGGCCCGACCACAGATATTTTATCACATACCTGCATACCACAGCTCTGGGCCCACACTCAGCAGGCTCCAACATACTGGTATCTCTGTTCTACACCATTTTCATGAAACCCAGTCAATCAAGGCCCTCTCTGGTATTCTCATGATCACCAACAGGACATCCAAAAATTCTCCAGTGCCACCTGGTCATGGGAATTTCAAAAATTTCATGGTATTTATCTAGCCATTTTTCAAGGATGAAGTTGGAGAAACTGTGGGTTTCAATTCATTCAGGAACCATTAAATTTTGAGGAAGCACATTTCATGAAATGCTCTGGAGAACTCTCAGAGGCAAGGCTTCCCAACGAGTGGCCAAAATGACACATGAAGCCAGGCCCATGAGGTCTACAATGTTAAGTCCATGTGTGTTTTAACTCTGAACTATGGCTGTCTGAGTTTTCTGAGATGTTCCCATTCCCTTCAGCTATCCAGTACATGGCCATGTCACAGATTTTGGAGGTGGTACATATCTTGGACACAAAACCATGAGCCTATCCTGGAGCTAGGCCAGAAATCAAGATGTGAACAGGACCTTAGGAAGATAGTACGTGTTGCCCATCCTAAAGGCAAGCCGCAGACCATTCATAAAGTGGGCAGAATGAATGCTGGGAAGCTTTCTACTAGACAGGAAACCTCCATTGATGCATTCTCTTTTCTAAAGCCTACAACCACAAACACAGTGGATACACAGACATAGAAACACTCACCTTGTAAAACGACTTACTAGAAACAGTTGACTCCAAACCATACAAACCACCTTTCCTACCTATTTTCAGAACATGAGAAAAAACCACACCCACATCCACAAAGGTACCTCCTTCCCCCAAGTAGGTCTGTGACGATCCGGAGTGTCCTCTGACTGGTGGGCCATACTATGTTCCCCTGAAATGGCCTCTCCTGTCTCAGATCAGTTCTCCTTGGCCCACTCTATGAAGTTGTCAGCAGCCAGCATTGAGCCACTACCTGCTATCTCAGGATAGGCTGCTTTTCAGAGCTCTACTGGCATTTGGCCATCCTCATATCATTAGGTACCAAGAAAGACTGACTCTGTCCTTGGTAAATCCAAACAAGTTCGACCACTGGGACTGGGATTGGGAATGGCTCTGGGTGCCTGGCTTCTTGGATCCCAATTTCAGAGAGTTCCATCACCAAGGAAGTTAGGTAGGTCACTTCCTTCAGGAACTGAATGAGATCACTGCCTTGGCGACCACTTTGTCCTAACAGTTGCTTTCATGGGTCTCATGAGATGGAGGCTGCCCCTACTTCATGTGACACTTTGACAAGTTTGAATGGTATATCAACAATGGCCTCCCGGAAACAGCTCTCCACGCAGGCCTGGTTTGGTCCATCTTCTCTATATTAAGAAGAGAGAGTCTGATTCATACACATCTCTTCATTATCACAAGGTGTTTGCCTTGGAAGATGGCTTTTGCTCTCTCAGGTGCTTCATAGATGCCTACATCTTCTCCAGGGATCATTTCTGCATGGAAATTTGAGGTTCTCAGCAGGTGTAAAATCCTCTACATTCCTGTATTGTAAGACGAACTCTGTCCCTGCTCTTTTGTAATTTTAGATTGAGGCAACAGTGTATGGTTAGGGATAATAACAGGATCGATTTGGTTTAGGAATCATTGTGCAAGATGAATAATGGTATTGGGAACCTGCAATATTTATAGGAATACAGAGGTGAAATATAAGTATTTAAACAGAAATCTAGGTGAGATTTGAAGCTCAGAAGTGCATGGGGCAATTGTTTGTGATACGTAGCTTTGAATTACGTTCTGCACACATGTCTCCGATAAATTGATATACAATGCCATAGGACTTGTACCATGGATGACTGAATGTAGAGGAGAACATCCACTCAAACAGGGATAATCAATATGATAAGGAAGATAATCAGTAGATTTCAGAACAACGGTTAATTTAGGATTTGTAGCAAAAGTTCTTTAGCAATAGGGTTTCGGATAGAGAGTGAATATCAATGTCAGCACATGTGAAGGGTCAGTCACAATGATTAACTGGGGAAAATATGTAGGAAAGCAGATATTAATAGAGACATTAGGAAATCAGGCAAAGTAACAAGTGAGTGATAGTATTAGACATTTTCAACATTTTTGAGGTTGAATATATTATCTTAGGAAGAAACAAATATGTAGTCACCGATAGGATTGACATTTGAGAGCATTATGCAACCTGGAAATGGATGTTTATAGTAATCCATGTTCAGTTTCCATTTAGGCTTTGGTACAATCACACGTGTGAATTTTTCATTTTGTGTCCATAATATTACTGTGATAACATGCATAATTAGCACAGGTGACATGAGTATTTCTTCCTCCATTTCTGGGAGCAATATTTTGAAGACATATAAATTAGTATTGGGGGTACAAAGAGGTGTACCCTGTGTCTATGAATATAGAAATAATGCATGAATAGACCATACTGTGAATAAATAATATAACTGATTCCACTTTAAATAATGGATTGAATTGATATCAGATAATATATAAGAAATCTTATATTGATATACAATCATTCATTCCAACCAGTTATACATCTAATCGTAAAATTATAGTTATGGTTTATCATGAAAGGTGTGTGAGTTTTGCTTCAACAATTATAAAGGAAATCGGAAATAATGTGTTTGGAAAGAAGTCTCATGAAAAGACCAGTTAAGAAACCTGGAGTAATACATGTGTTCTGAAGCAGGAAGTGAGTGAAAGTGAAACAAATGCCTATATATTTGCTAAACTGTGGAGGAAATATATATCCTCTGATGAGCATAAACTGAAGAAATAGTAATGTACCAGTGTTGAATAAAAATGAACGTCAAAATTAAAATCATGTCCCATAAGAATCTACTTGCATTGCTGTTAAACTGGGTCAGTTACTGTAGAAATATTAGGATAATGCCACAGTCTTGCTGGGCACAATCAGGAGCCACTTGTCAAAAGAAACTAACTTTATTTTTAAAACCACACACGCCAAACAAAACAGACTCTCAGGATAAAACCTCAGAGCCCCAACTGCCACCACTGGCTTCCCAAAAGACTCTTCCTCTCACACAAGCCTCTCTCCACCTCCCACAATCCTCCTGCTCTTGAGGCTGATTGGCTGGGTCATGTGGGCGGAGCCATTAAAGTCCCCTAGTGAGCAACTCTGTGGTCTGAAAGGGCAGGGAAACAGCCCAATGAGCATCACCACAGAGGAGCCAGTCAGCTAGATGTTGCTGGGGCCGCTGTGAGCCAATCATCAGCTGGCAGCTGGAAGTTTGCTGGCAGCTGGAATTTTGCTGGGGCCCCTTCGGCTGTGGCTCTCAACATCTCCCCCTCTCTGTTTAAACAACCTACATGTGGCTTAGGGACAGTGCCTGCCTTAGGTTGTCCAATAGTACATATGGTCCTTACCACTAAGTGGGTACCATTGCAATTGGATCTTACCCGTCACTGACTACCGGTCCAGTATACAGCCACACCTGTGGAGAGGTCTTTGTACCAGCGGGGGGGGGGGGGTGAGGTTCTTTGTCTCACCTCTGATGGCCTCCAAACTTTAGCTGGACAATCATGACACTCAGAAGGGAGGAAGATACACCAAGCCAATTGATGGCTCCTTTTGGAAAAATTGTACCACCAATGACATCATCAGCAAATATAACCTAACACTACCACAAGTTGTTGCACAAACAGTGTACAATGCATACATGTGAGTTCACAATGTGTCCAGGCAAGTTCTGCAAGCAGTTCAGTGATGGCTATTGCAGAAGCTGTAGATTGGTTTTATCTTTGATTTCACCAGCACTGTGACGAAGATAGAAATTCTGGCAATAATGGCTAAAGAAAAAATTATGTAACATTCCAGAAAGCACTGAAAGAAAACATTTTTCTTAACAATTTACATTGTCTTGGAGAGAATTGTTAAATATAATGAAACGGAAATGTGAAAGAAAACAAACAGATCTGTTAACCTCCTTTTTTGTTCACATTTTAAAACAATCCTCAACAGCTGTTTACAAAATTTAAATTAAACCATTTAAATAATGTGAATAAAATATATTTGGATCAATTTTTTCATGAGCCCTCATCATATAGGATATATGGACATACGAACATTCAAACATATAACACAAAACACAAGTGTGAACACATAATATAATACATACAACACATAACCTAATAGTAAAGGCCTTATAACTTTTTACATGTGAAATCTCCATTGCAATGTTTAAAAACTCTATTGTCAAAAAATAGAACTGATGAGCATAACATTAAACTAGGTATGTATGAGCTCAAAAAAACAAAATAAAATGTGGGAAAAGGCAATAATAAAATAGATATTGAAAAAAGCATCCTGGTTCTATCTTAGATGTAAGGGTAGCCAAACTAGAATTTTGGATATCAGCTGATATGAACTTGAGTCAAATCGTCTTCTTTTTGTTCTGTAGAAATCGCTTTAGCTAATCTCTCTGGAATCCAAATCGGCTGTTGTTATCTCTGTGGAAACACACAAACAGGCCCCCGACTCCAGACAATCATTGGGTCAGGACCTTGGTTAATCTCTGTGGAATCCAAATCGGCTGCTGTTTTCCCTGTGGAAACAGACAAACAGACCCCTGACTTCAGACAATTACTGGGTCAGGACCTTTCCATTGTCCTGTTAGAATATCTTTCCAAAGAACCTTGGGCTTATGCACATTTTTTGGACACATATGCCTTTCCGCAGCACTAAGTCCTGATGAATCCAAATTTTAAAAGTTTAGAATAAAAAGGGTTATTTTAAGTTTGTCTTTAGGGAATATATACCCTTTCCCAAATGCGTGTTTTTGCTTTAATAAGTACTTTTTAATAGTTTGATGAGCTTTTTCAACTATGCCTTGTCCCTGTGGATTATATGGGATTCCTGTTATATGAGTAATGCCAAATGATGACCAAAATTGTTTAAAAGAGTTAGAAGTATAACCAGGGGCATTATCTGTTTTTAACTGTTTGGGAACGCCCACAGTGGCAAAATTTTGTAAGCAATGAGTGATAATATCTTTAGTTTTTTCTCCGGCATGAAGGGTGCCCATCAAAAATCCAGAAGAAGTATCAACTGTAACATACAAATATTTTAATTTTCCAAATCCTGGCAAGTGTGTGATGTCCATCGGCCAAATATGGTTAGGTATCAATCCTCTAGGATTGACTCCAAGATTAACTTGTGGTAAAAAGGTCACACAATTTTGACATTGTTTTATTATTTGTCTAGCTTTTTCCTTAGTTATTTTAGAAGGCTTTTGTAAGGTATTAGTTTTGACATGGAACATTTTATGAAAATTTATAGCTTCTTCTAGTATAGAGAAAATATGTATGTCATGTGTGGTTTTATCTGCTAAATCATTGCCCAAACTGAGTGCTCCAGGCAATCCTGTATGTGCCCTGATATGTCCTATAAAGAATGGATTTTTTCTGCCCCAGATTATACTTTGTATAGTGGAAAGCAAGGAGAAAACAGTAGAGGAAAGGGAAATCCTACCAACATCTTCAAGGCATACTATAGCGTTAACTATATACTGACTATCAAAAATAAATTAAATACAGAATCTTTAAACATCACAAAAGCTTGTAATACTGCATTAAGCTCTACCTTTTGAGCTGATTGTTTGGGTACTAGAAATGTAAACGTTTGATCAGGCGTAAATATTGCTGCTTTACCATTATTTGATCCATCAGTGAATATATTTGGAGCATTCCTGATAGGTATTTTTCTTGTCAATTTTGGAAAAATTACAGGATGCGATGATCAAAAAGACAATAAAGGATTAGACGGTAAGTGGTTATGAAATAAAACATTAGATTTGCACATGATTATTGCCCAAGTATTTAACTCATTAACTAACTCATCAATTTGATTCAGAGTATGTGGAGTAATAATTTTATTGGGAGAAGTCCCAAGCACTCACTTTGCTGCTTTTATTCCTTTGAGTATTAATTGTTCTATAGCCTCAGGATACCTAGTAAGAATAGTGTTAGGAGAATAAGATAAATGTATCTATAATAATGGACCTTCTTGCAAAAATACTCCTGTAGGAATGTTTTTTGTTGGTAGACAATAAATAATAAAGGCAAACTTATATCAATTCTATCCAATTGCATATTTTCCATATATATTTCAATGATTTTTAATGCCTTTCTTGCTTCAGGCGTTAACATGTACCGTGAATTGGGATATGATGGACCTTTTAGGATATCAAATAAATATCCCAAGTCTCCTGTTGGTATACCTAGATAAGGCCTTATCCAATTTATGTCTCCTAATAACTTTTGAAAGTCGTTATGTGATTTGAGTTGATCTACTTGTATTTGAATTTTTGGTGGCGGTACATGGTTGAGGATAATAGAACACCTAAATAATTAATTGGAAAATTTAATTGTACTTTATCTATTGCTATATCTAGGTTATTTTTTTAATAAGTTTGTAAGTGTGGCATAACATTCTAGCAATGTGTTTTTAGCTTTGTGTGCTAATAATACATCATCCATATAGTGAAATATTTGTAGTTCAGGATTTTGATTTCTAAGTGGCTGGATTACTTTGTTAAAATAAATTTGACACATTGTTGGGCTGTTAGCCATCCCTTGATGTAGTTCTTTCCATTCATATCTCTGATCAGAACCTTCATGATTCAGTGCAGGGATAGTAAATGCAAAACGTGGACTATCCTCAGGATGAATTGGAATTGAAAATAAAATCTTTAATATCTATAAGTAAAACATACCAGGTTTTTGGCAAACCAGAGAACTGAGAAATCCCTGATTGAGCAGGTCCCATAATAACCATCTTATTATTAATGTCTTTTTAATCTTGCAATAATCTCCATTTACCAGATTTCTTTTTGATGACAAAAATGGGAGTATTATGGGGATATACAGCCAGTTGTATATGTCCTTCTGCTAATTGTTGTTTGACCAGGTCATGGGCTCCTTGTATCTTTTCTTTAGTCAGGGGTCACTGAGGAACCCATACTGGTCTTTCTGATTTCCAAGTAATATTTATTGTCTCAGTGGCTCTTTCTGAAAATTCAACCCATGTCTCTCTGTTCCTTGATCTATTTGTATTGGTGCTGCTATACCTTGTTCTTGTTTTTCTAATCTTTTTCCTTTTAAAACCTTGTCTAGTCATAATAGTGGGTGCATTTTTTTATGTTATTTGTTAATGTCAAACCTAATTGATCTAGGACTTCTCGTCCCCATAAATTTACGGGAAGATGATGCAATACATCTGGCTGCATAGTTCCTTCACATTCTTCAGAATCCTTCCAATCTAATACCATTGCACTTCTATGGGGATTAGTCGCCACTCCTAGGCCTCCAAGTGTTTGAGTGGCTTGTTGTAATGGCCAATGTTTTGGCCATTCTTGACGAGAGATGATGCTAAGGTTTGCACCTGTATCCAGTAGCCCATTTAATTCATGTCCTTGAATATTAAGTTTTAGCAAGGGGCGAGAATCTAAATTTAAAGAAAGCATAGCCCAATCTACACCTGTGGAGCCTAATCCCATGGAACCTCTTTCTACAGTATGACTGGAAAATTTATCATGTAGGCTGGGTATTATTAGTAACTGTGCTATTCTATCTCCTGGTGATATCACTGATATATCCTTTGGAGCACTGGCAATAATTTTTATTTCACCTTCATAATCAGGATCAATTACCCCAGGATTTCTCATGAGTCCTTTTAGAGCAGAAGAGCTGTGTCCCAATAATAAGCCTGCTGTTCCTTTGGGAAGAGGTTCTTTTACCCCTCTGGGAATGATTTGAACTCCCATCTCTGGAGTTAATACTGATCTGGTGGAGGCACAGATGTCCAACCCTGCACTCCCTCTGGTTTGTGTAATGAGGGATCTGATGGACAATGTGTCCTGGGTAAGAACCAGAAGGGGTTGCTGGGTTCCTCCTATGCTCCATATATTTGTGGTTTTGGGACCCGGAGCATTGGGCCCCCCTGTCCATTTTTTGGCAATGGAGCCGAAAGCCTTTATCCACAACATTGTGGATAGACACCTGGTCCTTGTTCGTTTTTTGATAATGGAGTATCCTCTATGGTGATTTGAGAACGGCATTCATTAGCCCAATATCTCCCTCTACGGCATCATGGGCAAATACTTGGTATTCTTCTCCTTTAATACCTAATTTTGTTAAACCCTCCTCCTATGGGCAATTCCTTTTAAAATGTCCTGTTTATTCACAATTGTAGCATGTTCTTGGCCTGGCATCTAATGCCTGTTTTAGAGCAGCTGCCACAATTTGCCCTTCTTCATTAATGTCTCTGGCATCTAAAGCCTGTTTTACTGCAGTTGCCACGACTTGCTCTTGTTCATTAATGTCTCTACATAATTTAATATATGTGTTTAAATCTTCATGTTTCCATGGTCTAATGATATCTCTGCACCAACTATTCGCTTGCTCATAAGCCAGTTTTTTTAGTAATAGCATTGGTTGTTCTGTTTTCCCAGAACCTCTGGTACCTGTTTGAATAAGCCTGTCGACAAATTCAGCATAAAGTTAATTAGCTCCTTGTATTACTTTAATTAACTGACCTTGTAAACCTCCATGTCCTTGTAAAGTCTTCCATGCCTTAATTGCATCTACAGCAATTTGTGCACATACACCAGAATCATATGCAATTTGTTGCTGCTGATCCTCATAAGGTCCCTTTCCTAACAACATATCTAGATTTCTCTGAGGATAACCAGCTGCTGCATTTCGCCTAGCCGTCTCCTTGCAAAATTCCTCATTGTCAACCTTCCATAACAGGTATTGTCCTCCATTTAGCACAACTTTACACATATTAGCCCAATCTGCTGGCTTCATGTTCAAGTTGTTAATGGATTCGACCATGCTTACAGTGAAGGGTGCTTGAGGACCATAGGTTGTTACAGCCTCTTTTAGCTGCTTCACTGTTTTGAAATTTAAAGCATGGTAAACTCGCTGCCCTCCTACCTCAAATATAGGGCATGTTAATATTTGAGATCTTGTCTCAGGATCCCAACTATCAACTGTGGGGGTTGGGAGCTTCCCAGCATATGGAATTGGCCTTGTTAGTTGGACACTTATGTCCTCTGGTGATAGAAAAGTATTAGTAGCAGTCTCCTGTAGAGGTGGTTCTGTTGATTGGACACTTACACACTCTGTTGATAGAAAGGTGTTAGTAGCAGTCTCCTGTTGTAAATTTCCCCCTGATGGCTTTTACTGTTTTACACTTTCTTTCTTTGTCTGACTAGCTTGAGAGGCCTTCTCTTTTACATGATTTTTTCCTCTGTCTGACTGGTTCGAGAGACCTTCTCTTTTACTTGAATTTTTTCCTCTGTCTGACTAACTTGAGAGACCTTCTCTTTTACTTGAATCAAAATGTCTTCTCCTTCCTCTACCATTGTCTGAACTGAAGGCTTTGGACTAAACAAACAAGATACGAAAGTCCACAATGGCAATGTGCCAACTGGCAGAGTCCCTGGGCTTTTCTTTTCTATTCTTTTAAATCTTCATCATGATGGTTCCATTGTGATATATTTAACAACTCCTCCTTAAAAAGCCATGGGCTACATTTTTGTATTGTATCAACGTATGCCCTGACTGCTCTTAATTTTACTGGGATGCCTCCTTCCTCTAACAATTTACTTAACACTTTTTCAGTTTGTTTTTTTTTCTAATTTCTGATGCCATATTTCTACTATAATACAACCCAACAAGATAACACCAAACAAAACAGAGATAGAATGAAATAAAAATGGAACAACAAAATATCATTATAGCCTTTCTCCCTATCTGTTCCTGAGACACAAATAGTTTTTCCTCAGATGTGAGCGGTTTTTTTTCTGTCTCACTCGTCTCCAGGGACAGGCAACTTAAAGCAAATGTGAAGCAAAACAAAAGAGGAATCTTAAAATGGCTATCCATCCTCTCGTCCTGCCCTCAGGGGTGAGCAGTTTACCTTATCAGTTACCCTCAGTCGCTCTCCATGCGAGCCATCAAATGCTGCAGTCTGGCTGGGCACAATCAGGAGCCACTTTTCAAAAGAAAGTATCTTTATTTTTAGAACCAAACACGCCAAGCAAAAGAGCCTCTCAGGAAAAACCCTCAGAGCCCCAACTTCCACCACCAGCTTCCCACAAGCCTTTCCCTCCCACACAAGCCTCTCTTCACTTCCCACAATCCTCCTGCTCTTGAGGCCCATTGTCTGGGTCACGTGGGCAGAGTCAAAAAGTCCCCCAATGAGCAGCTCTGTGATCTGAAAAGGCAGGGAAGCAGCCCAATGAGCATCACCGCAGAGGAGCCAATCAGCTAGATGTTGCTGGGGCCGCTGTGAGCCAAATATCAGCTGGCAGTCTGAAAGGGCGGGGAAACAGCTCAATGAGCATCTCCAATGAGCATCACCTCAGAGGAGCCAATCAGCTAGATGTTGCTGGGGCCACTGTGAGCCAATTATCAGCCGGCAGCTGAAAGTTTGCAGGCAGCTGGAAGTTTGCTGGCCCCTTAGGCTGCGGCTATGAACAGGAGTTGTATGCACCATTCACTGAAGGTAGTTTTCAGTACTAGGAAACAAATATGTATTTCAGGTGGATGAATATTTCTGACAATTATCTGGTGAAAAGTTGATTATAAATCCACATACTTGAACATGAATGAATTTAGGGAGTGTAAATAAGACATATATATTTCATATTTTGAAAAATCTGTAGAGTGTGTGTGTATACACACACACACACACACACACACACACAGATATTAAAATATAGCAACATATATGCCAATCGAAATTCACCATAAAATATACATCATTCACAGATCCAAAAATATTCAATTTACTTAACAGGGATTTATGAATATTGTTGTTCTACTAGGAGGCTCTCCCATAGTTTGAATTTTCAGTTCCAACAGCGTTTACGAAGAATGATCCCTTCTCACAATTTGTATCTGCCAAGTCAGCCACCTCACAAGAATGTAGGTGTGATACCAGGTAGGATTCGATATGTGCATATAAAAATACATGTGCCGAATAGCCTACACACAAAGGGAGACAGGAATTCACATATTTGTTAACTTTAAAAACACATGGATATCTGTTTCAATTAAAAATAGACTGGCTTTATAACACCTAACCTTTATCATGAAAAAGGCAAGTTCAACTATACACCATGCCTCTTCTGAACTGCTTGTATTTCAATTCTGATTTGGTTACTTTTCTGCATCATATTAGAATTAGTAGTCAGAGTCTAGTAGGGTATAAGTCAGTGTCAGGGATTCAGTATTTCAAATGGAAAATTGGAAAATGAATCCAATGTGTATGCAATATGTGTTACACAAATAACTTCCCACTCTAATTCAGAAAATGGCTTGACATAACCTTTGCCCAAAGAAAGACAAAATTAGAGGAGAAGAGTCAGAAAATCTGTGAATACATATATGGAATGGAAAATTCTCAGAAGTTTAAAACTTTTGAGGTTTTAGAGGAGCTTCCAAATCTTAGGGACAGGGTAAAACTCCACAAACATGGAACTCTACTGGCCTAAAGACTTCTGGAGATACTGACAATGAGGTTGGGCACTTGAAATATATGTTGTTGTCAGGAGCTTTAGCTTCCTTTTTAGTGAGAACATCAAAGCTGATTCTGCATCTATGTGACCTGGAGGACATGGTTTCCTATTTTTCAATGAACATGAGGCAGCAGTGCTGAATTTTCTCTTTGTAGCTAAACTGTGACCACTCAGGGCTAAGTGTCTCCCCATGTGGACTTTAAAGCCATTTGGTCATCCTCCAGTGTTCGTGTTATTTCTTGCTCCTGCACTGGGTGTTTTGTATTTGCTTCATGACATACAAGAGTTCAACTGAGACACAGTGCTGGAGGGTGTCCTGTAATGTGTGGGGCGTCAGGGTCTGCAGGAGAATGCAACAACCAGGCTTCTATCCAACATTGCTTGCCCCCTTGATCATAGCAAACAGATTGTGAACATTGCCCTGAAAACTCTCTATGTAACAAGATTACTTTATATGCAAGGGTGTGCTGGCTGCACCATGTCATTCACAAGCCATTTGGAGCCAGTGTAAGATCCACATGACCCCACCACAGATGTTTTATCACACACCTGCACAACACTGCTCTAGGCCTACTACTCAGAAAGCTCCAACTTACTGACATCTCAGTTCTACACCATTTTCATGAAACACAGTCAATGAAGGCACTGTCTCGTACCCTCATGATCAGCAACAGGATATCCTAAGGTTCTCCAGTACCACCTGGTCATGGAAATTTCAAAAATGAAGTTTTTGAAATTTCAAAAATGAAGTTGGAGGCACTGTGGGTTTCAATTCATTCAGGAACCATTAAATGATGAGGAAGCTCATTTCAATGAAAGCTCTGGAGAACTCTCAGAGACAAGGCTTCCCAAAGAGTAGGCAAAAGGACACATTGTGGTCTACAATGTGAGGTAAATGTGTGTTTTTACTCTCAACTATGGCTGCCAATCTTTCAGAATAAAATCATGGCATATCTTGGATGAGATTCCCAGTGCTCTGTGGAAAGCCCCACTGGTCGTAGATCTCAGTTTCCAAGGGCGACTCTCATGGGTGGACTCCTAAATTCCAAACACAATACATGGCAATACTTCTCTGAGGTCAGTTACAGAACACAGTCTCTAAGGGGAATCACACCTGAGTTCAATCCCAGGTGGACCCAGTCATCTCTTCCAAACGCCAAACAAATGACCACAATTAAAACCAAAACACTCCCACATGGCCCTTATCTTCTTCCAATAGACACACATCATAACCATTGGCTGGGGGTTTTCATGAGGGACGCTGCGCAAGACAGTGTCCAAAATAAACCTCCTTGCCCCTCATTTGCCTAAAGTCAGGGTGTCCTGGACACCCTTCCTGTTAACCATGAGTGATCAAATAGGACTGCTGTTAATACTGTTCCAATTCTCCAATTTGATGCCTACTGGCTCTGGGGTTTAGATTCTTTATGTGAATTGGAGTTATGAGAAAACCCACGCATCTCTGGGCTAGCCTCTTCAGGGCTTTGAAGAACTGATTTGACCCGAAAGATCCCGATTCACAATTGATAAAGGTCAGGATCCTTAGAGGAAGGCGAGAGACTTCATCCACAATGACTGCTCTTTTGGCCATTTTGGTTTTGGATACAGAAGAGATCTTTCTTTAGATCCCTCAGGTGCTGAAAATCTAACCACAGCATCACAGAGGGCAAAGAGGCTGATTCAGACCCATCCCATTCCAAAGCAATTAAGCAAAGAGCCACAGGTGATTCCCATTCATTACCATTTGAAAACTGTTTGCTTCAGGCTTCACCAAGGGGTGGCCTGAGGCAAAGACCTTCCTGACATTCAGGGCAACAGAACAATAGGTAAGCAAAAGGCCCAAAGCAGGGTTTCTCCACTGAGACTCTTCTGATCACACTGGTATCTGACTTTTCTGAGATGCTCGCCATTTCCTTTAGCTATCCAGTACATGGCAATGTCACAGAGTTTGGTGGTGGTACATATCTTGAACACAAAACCATTTGCCCATTCTGGACAGTGCCCACAATTCAGGAAGAAAACATAAACTTAAGGAGATAGGAGGTGTTGCCAATCCATAAGTCAAACCGCAGTCCATTCACAAATTGGGCAGAATGAATGCTGGGAAGCTTTCTACTAGACAGGACACATCCATTGATGCATTCTCTTTTCTAATGTCGACAACCACGGACACAGTGGGATACACAGACATAGAAACACTCGCCTTGTCAAATGGTTACTAAAAATAGTCCACTCCAAACCAAACAAACTGCTTTTCCTATCAATTCTCAGAACATGTGACAAAGCCACAAACACACACCCACACCCACAAAGGCAACTTCTTTACCCAAGAAGGTCTGTGAATATCCGGAGTGTCCTCTGACTGGTTGGTCATTCTTTGTTCCCCCGAAATGGCCTGTCCTGTCTTAGATCTGGCCTCCTTGGCCAACACTGTAAAGTTGTCAGGAGCCAGCGGTGAGCCACTAACTGCTTTCTCATGAAAGGCCCCTCTTCAGAGCTTTCCTGGCATTTGGCCATCCTCATATCAGTAGGTACCAAAAAAGACTTACTCTGTCCTTGGTAAATCCAAATAAGTTAGCCCACTGGGACTGTGACTGGGACTGGCTCTGGATGGCAGGCTTCTTGGATCCCAAGTTCAGAGAGCTCCATCACCAATAAATTCGGTAGTTCACTTCCTTCAGGAACTGAATTATGTCACTGCCTTGGCAACCACTTTGTCCTAACAGTTGCTTCGAAGGGTCCCATGTGATGGAGGCTGCCTCTACTTCCTGTGACAGTTTCACAAGTTAAAATGGTATATCAACCATAGACACCTGGGAACAGCTCACCATACAAGCCTCGTTTGGTCCGTCTTCTCTACATAAAGAAGAAAGTGGCTGATTCAGACAAATCCCTTCATCCTGAGCAGGTTGTTTGCATGGAAGATGACTTTTGCTCTCTCGGGTCCTAAATAGCTGCATACATCTTCTCCAGGGATCATTTCTGCATGGACCTTGAGGTTCTCTGCCAGTGGAAGATCCCCTCTATTCCTGTATTGTAAGACAAACTCTGTCCCTGCTCTTCTGTATAGTTAGATTGAGGGAAAAATGTATGGTTAGGGTTAATAACAGGTTCGATTTAGCTTAGGAATCATTCTGATTGATGAATAATGGTATTGGGTACCTGTGATATTTACAAGAATATACAAGTGAAATATAAGTATGAAAACAGAAATCTAGGTAAGATATGAAGCCCAGAAGAGCATTAGGCCCTTGATTGGGATACTTAGCTTTGAATTTTGTTCTGCACAGATGTGTCAGATAAATCGATATACCATGGCATAGGACCTTGTACCTTAGATGATTGAATGTTGAAGAGAACATCCAGTCAAAAAGGGATAGTCGGTATTATTAGAAAGATAGTTTGTAGGTTTAGGAAGAAGGGTGAGTATAGGATTGGCACCAAAAGTTCTTTAGCAATTGGGTTTCAGATAGAGAGTGAATGTAAAAGTCAGTATATGTGAAGAGTCAGTCACAATGATGAACTGGGGAAAATATATAGGAAAGCAGATATGAATACAGACATTATGAAATCAGGAAAAGTATAAAGTCAGTGATAGGATTAGGCATTTTTAACAGGGTTGTTGTTGAATATATAATCTAAGGAAGAAACAAATATGTACTCAAAAATAGGATTGACATTTGAGAGCATTAGGCAACCTGCACATAGATGTTTTTAGTAATCCATGCTCACTTTCCATTTAGGCTTTCGTACAATCAAAGTGTGACCTTTGCTTTTTTGTCGAGAATATTACTGTGATAAAATGTATATGGACATCAGGTGACATGAGTATTTCTTCCAACATTTCTGTGAGCAATATTTTAAAGACGTATAAATATGTGTTGGGTTTAAAAATAGGTGTACCTGGTGTCTTTGGATATAGACATAATGCATGAATAGACCATACTGAGAATAAATAATATAACTGGTTCCAACTTTAAATAATTTTTTTGAATTGATATCTGAAAATATACAGAAAATCTTATATTGCTATACAATCATTCATTCCAACCTGTTACATTCTAATGGAAATATGAGTGTTATGGTTTATCATGAAGAGTGTGTGAGTTTTGTTTCAAAAGTGATTGTGGAAGTCAAAAATAATGTGTTTGGCAAGAAGTCTCATGAAAAGACCAGTCAAGAGACCTGGAGGAATAAATGTGTTCTGAAGAATGAATTGATTGAACTTGAAAAAAAATTCTTATAAATTTGTGAAACTCTGGATGAAATATATATACTATGAGATATATATATATATATTTGAATATATGTAGAATACATAGGTAAAATATATGTATGAAAACAGAAATTTAAGTAAGATTTGAAGCCCAGAAGGGCATTGGTCCCTTGATTGGGATACTTAGCTTTGAATTACTTTCTGCAAAGTTGTCTCAGATAAATCCATATACAATGACATAGGACCTTGTACCTTGGATGATTGAATGTAGAAGTGAACATCCAGTCAAAAAGGGATAGTTGGTAGTGAAAGTTTAATAAAATAGGTACTTGTCACTTCCTGTTTTTCTGTACGCTTAACAAAACACTGTTGAAATCTTGAGAATTGTTTGCTAATCTTGTTCCCAGAATGTGCTGTCCCCATCTGCCAAACTGCAGATTGTACTCCCTCACCCGGTTAATCGCTAACCGCCCACTGACCCTTACCCATCAATAAACTTCCCTCCCTGCCCTCTCCAAGAAAAGTATATAAGCTCTGCTGAAGCTGTTCTCAGGGCTCTCTGCTCTATTCAAGTGAACTCTGAGCCCCAGCCTGCTGGACCCCCAGTAAATCCTTTGCTGTTGCATGTTAAAGTCTCTTGGTTGTCCCTTCCTCTGACACTAGCCCGACCTTTAAATATGGAGGTTCCACAGAGATCAAGCAGCGGTGGACGAGAGACCCCAATGGACCCCCCTCAGATAAGTAAGGTGCCTCTTTCTGGTTTCAGGTTTCAGGTTAGGGTTTGGCAAAATGGCTGTCAATGAAGAGTGTGCGCTCTCTCTGATGGTGGCTGAGAGTCGTGTTACAGAACCACAGGCCACGTCCGTGGAGGACGCCCGAGAGGACTCGGGAAATCGAGGAACAATAGTCTCCTTGACGCAGTGATATTTTGTTTCGGATTCACTATTGCCAGTTCATCGGATTTTGCCGGCTACTCAGTGGTGGTCTCAGTGTTGAACGTCTATTGCCTGTCTTTATTGTCTTTTCTTGCCTGTGTCATGTGTCGTTGCTTTCACTGTTTGTGTATCTCTCATTATGGGACAGAGCACTTCAATGCCTCTGTCCCTGACCCTTGATCACTATACCAAAGTCCGTTTAAGGGCTCAGAATCTCTTTATTTCAGTAAAGCCCCGGATGTGGCAGACTCTCTGTACCTCAGAATGGCCCACCTTTGGAGTCGGATGGCCCCTAGAAGGATCTTTCTACTTCCCACTAATTTAAAATTCAGAGATATTGTCTTTCAGCCCGGGCCAGATAGTCATCTGGATCAACAGCCATATATTTTAATTTGGCAGGACCTCTGCAAATTTCCTCCTCCATGGGTGAAGCCTTTCCTTGCCCCTGCCCCCGCAATGACTCCTTCCCCCAGGAACTCACAAACACTCTGCTCCTCCTCCTCCTCCACGCTCTGTTTTCCCTGTGTCACCAGATTTGACTCTACTGGACTCTCCTCCCCCTCCTTATCCCCTGCCCTCAACTTCTAACCCCCAACACCCTCTAAGTGATTCCCCTGCTGCTGACTCAGCCTCTCCTCCATTTGAGAAAGCTAAGCCGGCCCAGCGCCCTCCAGGTAATTCCCCTGCAGCACACACAGCACCTCCTCCCATGGAGGAAGCTGGCCCTGCTAAAGGAACTCGCTGGCGGCGAATGATTGAAAACCCTGGAACTCTTGGGATGCCTCCCCTTCGACCCTATGGACCAATGATTGACAATGGCCATGGGGGGAAAATTCAAGCCTACCTGTATTGGCCGTTCTTCTCTTCAGACCTATGTAACTTAAGAAATTACAATCCCCCTTTTTCCGAGGACCCCACCCGGCTCTCAGGTCTGGTTGAGTCATTGATGTTTTCACACCAGCCTACTTCGGATGACAGCCAACAACTCCTAGGGACTTTCTTCATGACAGAGGAAAAAAAGGAAATTCTCCAGGAAGCTAAAAAAAATATCCTCGGACCAGGTGTGCATCCGACACAACTTACCAACATAATCAAAGCCGGCTTTCCCTTGAACTGACCCAACTGGGACCCCAACACCTTTGAAGGTAGGGAGCATCTGTCCACTTATCGCCGGGCTCTAATAGTGGGTCTCCGAGCAGCCGCTAGTGACCAACTAATTTGGCCAAGGTAAGAGAGATTATTCAGGGGCCTGATGAATCTCCCTCTATGTTTCTAGAGAGAATTATGGAGGCATATAGGAGCTATAATCCTTTTTATCGTCAGGCAGAGAATCAAAAGGCATCTGTCATGATGGCCTTTATTGGGCAAACTGCCCTGGATATTAAAACAAAGTTACAAAGCTTAGATTGATTACAAGATATGACTTTGAGAGATTTAGTCAGAGAAGCTGAGAAGGTATACTATAAGAGAGAAACTGAGGAAGAGAAGGGAGCAAAGGGAGGATAAAAGAAACAAAAGGCAGAGTAAGGCATTGACTAAGGTCCAGGTCACAACAAGAAATAGGCCAAAAATTAAGAAACAGGGAGACAAGAAGGTATATGTTGGCCCACGACAGAGGCCACCGTTGGCCTCAGATCAATGTGCCTACTCAAACAAAAAGGACACTGGGCCAAAATTGACATAGAAAGCGACAGCCACGCCAGCCAGCCATTCTGACTCTGGAGGATGACTAAGAAAGTCGGGGCTCAGATCCCCTCCCCGAGCTCAGAGTAACTTTTGAAGTGGAGGGGACCCCAGTAAACTTTGAAGTGGATACAGGGGCAATATACTCAGCCCATAAGGCCACATTGGGCCCTCTATCAAATAAAAGGTCTCTATTTCAAGGGGGTAATGGCAGTAAATATCGGGCTTGGACAACTAAGAGGACCATGGACCTGGGAAAAGGAAAAATCCATCACTCCTTCCTAGTAGTCCCAGAATGCCTGGCCCCATTGATGGGCAGAGATCTGCTCACCAAGCTCTGGGCCAAAATAAATTTTAACCCTGAAGGCCCTCAAGTGGAATTTCTAAATCTTTCAGTAAAAACTCCAAGAGTCACGGCTCTAACTATGTCAGTAGAAAATGTACATCAACTCACTCACCTTGGTTCAAAGAAACTGCAGGCATTCCTGAAGGATCAAGAACAGAGTTTTCCTCTAACAGACTCACAGTGAAGGAAATAACTGAATGGGTAACAAAAGCCTGTCGGGTTCATCAATTGGTAAATGCTTACCCTTCCAAGCTTCCTGTATGAAAGCACATACGAGGAACCAAACCAGGACAATTCTGGGAAGTGGACGTTACTGAAATAAAGCCAGCAAGGCATGGACTTAAATATCTCCAGTCTTTGTAGATACATTTTCAGGATGGATTGAAGCCTTCCCCACAAAAAAAAAAAAGAAGAAAAGAAAAGAAATAGCGCAAATTTTGGTCAAGAATATCCTAGAAGATATTTTTCCAAGATACGGCCTGCTTAAGTTAATAGTGTCTGATAATGGACCGGCGTTCATGGCCCAGGTATGTCAGGGGTTAGCCAGGACCCTGGGGATTAATTGGAAGTTACATTGTGCTTATAGACCCCAGAGTTTAGGACAGGTAGAAAGAATGAACCAAACCATTAAACAGACCTTAACAAAATTAAGCTTAGAGACCGGAATAAAAGATTGTACTATGCTCCTGCCTTATGCACTGTTAAATGAAGAAAATACTCACTCTGATTTTAGTGTAACCTCACCCCCTATGAAATTCTCTATGGTGCCCCTCCTCCAGTAAGGGACCTAAAACCAACTCTAAGACCTTACAATCCCTTCCACACCCACTTGCTTGACAGACTTAAAGCTCTTGAAAGAATTCAGTGACACCTGTGAAAACAGCTGGCCACTGCCTACCAAACTGGGGATGAGGGGACTCCACATCGATATCAAGTAAGAGACTTTGTCTTCATAAGACGACATCAGGTGACATCGCTGGAACCCCGCTGGAAAGGACCATTCCAGGTGCTACTTATAACACCTACAGTGGTAAAGGTAGATGGAATCACTTCCTGGATCCATGCCTCTCATCTCAAGCCTGCACCCTGTCCAGACTTTGACTGGAAACAGGAATTGGCTGGGAACTGGAAAAGACTGGTAACCCTTTGAAATTACACATTCGCTGTGTGGATAAGGCTATAGACTCTCCCCTTGACCACCAGTATTCCTAACCCTCATCAGCCCGTTCAGCAGCGATGGCTGATCACAAATCCTACTGGACAAGAAGTTTAATCAATCTTGCATACAGCCCCCTTAGGGACTGGTGGCCATCTCTCCACCCAGACATTTTTCAGCTGGCTATATGTCTTTCCTATTCGGATATCCCTGAAGAAGAGGATCCCACTAAATTCCATTAAATCCCTTCCGTATCATATGTAATGGAAACAAACATTATGGATGTAGGGACACACGAGCCAGATGCAGGTCAGCTAGCCTAGATTACTATGTTTGCCCGGTGAACTATCAAAGCCACAAACAGCCATGGCTGTGTGGGGGAAAAGCCGACTTCTTCTGTAAGTCAAGGGGATGTGAGCATACAGGGGCTGCGTGATGGAACCCAAACTCCTAATCAAATTCAGTACACAGCTTTGGCCATATTACCAATAAGATAACCTAAATCGATGGCCCCCAGAGGGGTCTCTAGATCCTCAAATTCTGTGGAACCTTTTTAACTTTGGCAAGGGCTCAAAGACGTGAAAAGAGATTCCCCTATGTGGAGGCCTTTTCCGTCCTTCGCTCACATCCTGAACTATGCTTCTCCAATAGATCCTCACCCTCAGCCTTCTGCTCTAGTCTCTCTGCTGTCACTCCCACCTCAACAACCTGATTTCTCCCATCCCATTACTAGATCAACAACCCAAACATCCGCCGGTTCTCAGACCATTGCCCCCTTGCTGAGGTAGCAGGTATTTAGTTACCACTCTACCCACTCACTCCTCTCTTCTCCTGTCAGCACCCATACGGGGTTTCACCAGGTCCTTTTACCAGCTAACCTAAAGCTCAAAACAGCTGAGAAGAGCCCTCAGACCCCTATCCAAGATGTAATAAAAATGGCCTTTAAAGTTGCTTTGTCATCACTGAAAACAGGTTACTAAGAATTTAAAGTCCCTCACAGGCTTTTTGGATACACACTCCCATCTTCCCCTCTTTTCTACCTGTTCTACTTCTCAAGTTTTTGTTGCTAGAAAATCCCAAACCCCTTTCCCATTATTCTTTTACATCTCTCCGTACTGATTCTCAGATCCTCGGAACTGCTCTAAGTCCCGCCTTCCCTGTCTTTCCCCTCTGTTCCACACCCACAGAAAAGTCCTAACTGATCTTCTCCAGATGTCTTCACCATGGCTGACTTTAGGACGTTCAGCAAAAGAGTCCCTATAAAAGAGTTCAGTGTAGACAAACTTCCTGTTTTCACGTGGCCCTGTTCTACTTGGCCACTGGCTAAAACGATCAGTACTCATAAGCTTGACACCCCCTTACTAGTTTTTCACAAAATATGTGAACAAGGCCTCTGACTTTGAGCTGGCGCTTCAAAGAGATGGCTACATTTCTATGATAAAGAACTTACCAACTGGCTCCATGGTAATAGCTGGCAAGCAGAAAAAAGAAAGGGATGAAATATCTCCCCCCCTCCCAGGTGTCCTTGAAAAGTTAATTTGCTCAGAACAGAGGAAAAAAAACATAAACAAAAACTGCTTTTTGTGAATTTCTGCTGACTGTGAACTTCTGAGCACATTCCCTTACATGTTGGGTACAAAATTCTGAAACTTCCTAAACTTGGGGTTCATGGGATTAATTGATTACAACAGAAGCAATGCCCTCTGAATCCGTTTGCAACCAAATAGGACTGTTTCCCTAGCTTTGGTGCTATCTTAGGTGCCTTGTCTTGACCATTCCTACAACAGTAAAATTCTATATACTTAAACATTTTTATGTTTTCATTAAATGGTCAACAGTGGTGATTAAATGTGTAATGGTGCAGAGGTTACCCAGAGTGCTCTATCATGATGCAGGTTCATTTGAAGATCAAACAGGGGGGCATACAACCCAGTTCCACAGGGAACATATATCCTTCACTTCAGTCATCCTATTAGGAATACGAGTTGCTGCAGGGGAGGTCACAGGAACCACTGCCTTGGTCCATGGTACACAACAAAATACCCAATTAGAAGCAGCAATAGACCAAAACTTAAAGATATTAGAAACCTCCATCACAGCTTTGTGGGAATCTTTAACCTCTCTCTCTGATGTTGTTTTATACAACAATCGAGGGTTGGATGTCCTCTTCATGAGAGAAGGGTGCCTTTGTGCTGCATTGAGGGAAGAATGTTATTTTTATGCCAACCATACTGAAGTTTTAAAAAATTTATGAGTAAAATAAAAGGATGCCTTGAAGAGTGTCAACGAAAGAGAGAGGCCCAAAAAGGGTGGTTTGAGTCTTGGTTCACACAGTCCCCCTGGTTAACTATACGTTTATCAACCTTGGCCAGTCCAATAATAATCCTCACATTCTTGCTAACTATAAAACCCTGTTTGCTCAACCATGTAATTTCATTTCTCCAAGCTCAAATTAGACAAGTTAAACTTATGGTAATACCCCACTAGCAGACATAGAATGTGACACCACTCCAATGATCACTTTTATGATTAAAAGTAGCCAGAAGAAGACGTGGGGAATGAAAGGTCAATAAAATGGTACTTGTCACTTCCTCTTTTTCTGTATGCTTAACAAAACACTGCTGAAATCTTGAGAACTGTTTGCTAATCTTGTTCCCAGAATGTGCTGTCTCCAACTTCCAAAATATGTAATGTACTCCCTCACCCGGTTGCATGCAAACTGCCCACTCGCCCTGACCCATCAATAAACTTCCCTCCCTGCCCTCTACAAGGAAAATAATAAGCTCTGCTTAAGATGCCCTCAGGGCTCTCTGCTCAATTCAAGGGAGCTCTGAGTCCCAGCATGCTGGACCCCCAATAAACCCTTTGCTGTTCCATGAGACATTCTCTTGGTGGTCTCTTCCTCCGACGCTCGCCCGAACATTACTTGGATGATTGAATGTAGAAGAGAACATCCAGTCAAAAAGGGATAGTCGGTAGGATTAGGAAGATAGTCGGTATGTTTAGGAAGAAGAGTGAGTATAAGATTTGGGACAAAAGTTCTTTAGCAATAGGGTTTTGGTTAGAGAGTGAATGTAAATGTGAGCACATATGAACCGTCACAATGATGAACTGGGGAAAATATGTAGGAAGGCAGATATCAATAGAGACATTACGAAATAAGGCAAAGTATAAAGTGTGTGATAGAATTAGGAATTTTCAACAGGGTTGATTTTGGATATATTATCTTAGGAAGAAACAAATATATTGTCACAAATAGGATTGACTTTTGAGAGCATTAGGCAATCTGGACATGGATGTTTTTAGTAATCCATGTTCACTTTACATTTAGGCTTTGGTACAAACATAAGTGTGACCTTTTCTTTTTGTGTCCAGAATATTACTGGGTTAAATTGTATATGTAGATCAGGTGACATGAATATTTCTTCCACCATTTCTGGGAGCCATAATTTGAATACGTATAAATTAGTATTGGGTTTACAATGAGGTGTACCCTGTGTCTATGAATATAGAGATAATGCATGAATAGACTATACTGTGAATAAATAAAATAACTGGTTCCACTTTAAATAATGGATTGATTTGATATCTGAAAATATATAAGAAATCTTATATTGGTATACAATCATTCATTCCATCCAGTTATACATCTAATGGTAATATTAGGGTTATGGTTTGTCATGAACGGTGTGTGAGTTTTACTTCAAAAGGGATTATGGAAATCGAAAATAATGGGTTTGGTAAGAAGTCTCATGAAAAGACCTTTCAAGAAACATGGAGGAATACATGTGTTCTGAAACAGAAAATTATTGAAAGTGAAACACATACCCATAATTTTGCTAACTTGTGGATGAAATATATACTCTATTATGTGCATTACCTGAAGAAATAGTAACGTACCAGTGGCGAATAAGAATGAACATGAAAATACACATCATGTCCCATATGAATCTACTTGCATTAATGAGAAACTGGGTCAATTATTGTAGAAATATTAGGATATGTATGCACCATTCACTGAAGTTAGTTTTCATTACTAGGAATCAAATATGTATTTCAGGTGGATGAATATTTCCGAGAATAATCTTTTGAAATTTTGACTATAAATCCACATACATGAATATGAAAAAATTTAGGGAGTGTATAATAAGGCACATATATTTTATATTTTAAAAAAATCTGGAGTGTGTATATATACACACAGAGAGAGAGAGAGACATTAAAAAGTAGCAATATATATGCCAATCGAAATTCACCATGATATATATATCTTACACAGATCGAAAAATATTCAATTTACTGAACATGGATTTATGTATAATGTTGTTCAACTAGGAGGCTCACACATAGGATGAATTTTCAACTCCCATAGCGTTTAGGTGGAGTGATCACTTCTCATCATTTGTATCTGTCAAGTCAGACACCTCAAAAGAACGTACGTGTGATACCAGGTAGTATTCTATATGTGCATATAAAAATACATGTGCTCAATAGGTTACATAAAATGGGAGAGAGGAATTCACATATTTGTTAACTTTAAAAATACATGGAGAACTTTTTCAATTTAAATTGACTAGATTTATAGCACCTACATTTTGTCATGCAAAAGCCATGTCCAACTATACACCATGCCTCCTCTGAACTGCTTGTATTTATATTCTATTTGGGTTATTTTTCTCCATCTTATTAGGATTAGTAGTCAGAGACAAGTAGGGTATGGGTTAGTGTCACGGATTCAGTATTTCAAATGGAAAATAGGAAAATAAATCCAATGTGTATGCAAATATGTGCCACAAAAAATATTCCCACTCTCATCCGGAAAAATGCCTTGAAATTATCTTCGCCCCAGGTAAAACACAATTAGAAAAGAAGAGTTAGAAAATCTGTGAATACATATGTGGAATGGAAAATGCTCAGGAGTTCACAACCTTCGAGGTGGTAGAGGAGTTTCCAAAAGTAAGGGACAGTGTAAACACTCCACAATCATGGAGCTATGCTGGCCTAAAGACTTCTTGAGAAACTGCCTCTGAGTTTGGGCACTTGAAATATATGTTGTTGTCAGGAGCTTTAGCTTCCTTTGAAGTGAGGCCATCAAACCTGGGTCAGCATCTATGTGACCTGGAGGACATGGTTCCTTATTTTCCATTGAACATGAGGGAGCAGTGCTGAAGTCTCTTTGTAGGTAAACTGTGGCCTCTTCAGGCAAAGTGACTCCCCGTGTGGACTTTGAAGCCATTTGGTCATCCTCCACTTTTTGTGGTGTTTCTTGATGCTGCACTGGGAGTTTGGTATTTGCTTCATGACATACAAGGAGTTCAACTGGGACACAGTGCATGAGGGAGTCTTGTAACGAGTGGTGGGTCAGGCTCTACAGGAGAATGCACCAACTAGGCTTCTATCCCACATTGCTTGCCGCCTTGACCATAGCAACCTAATTCTAAACATTGCCCTGAAACCTCTGCATATAACAAGATGCCTCTTCATATAATGGTCTACTGGCTACACCAAGTCAGTCACAAGCCATTTGGAACCAATGGCAGATCCACATGGCCACATCACAGATGTATTATCACACACCTGCCCACCACTGCTCTAGGCCCACTACTCAGCAGGCTCCAACTTACTGGCATCTCTGTTCTACACCATTTTCATGAAACCCAGTAAATCAAGGCACTGTCTGTTACACTCATGATCAGCAACAGGACATCCAATGGTTCTCCAGTGCCACCTGGTCATTGGGAATTTCAAAAATTCCATGGTGTTTATCTTTCCAATTTTCAAGAATGAAGTTGGAGGCACTTTGGGGTTTCCATTCATCCAGGAACCATTACATGGGGAGGAAGCTCATTTCAATGAAAGCTCTGAGGAACTCTCACAGGCACGGCTTCCCAAACACTGGCCAAAAGGTCACATGAAGCCAGGCCCATTGAGGTCTACAACGTGAGGTCCATGTGTCTTTTGACTCTAACTATGTCTGCCAAGTTTTTCAGAATAAGATCATGTGATATACTTGCTGAGATTTTCAGCTTTCTGTGGAAAGCCATCCTGGGCCTAGATCTCAGGTTTCAAGGGCAACTCTCATGTGTGGCCTCCTACAATCCCAACAAAATTAATGGCAATACTTCTCTGAGATCAGTTCCAGAACTCAGTCTCTAAGGAGAATCACACCAGAGTTCAAGCCCATGTGGACCCTGTCATCTCTTCCAACCGCCACAAATGACCACAATTAAAACCAAAACATTCCCATATGGCCCTCATCTTCATCCATATAGGCACTCATCATAAACTCTGGCTGGAGGTTTCCATGAGGGACGCAGCCCAAGACAGTGTCCAAAATATCCACCCTTGCCCTTCATTTGTCTAAATTTTGGGTGGTCTCGAAACCCTTCCTGTGAACCAAGAGTGATCAAATAGGCCTGCCCTTAATACTGCTCTGCTTCTCCAATTTGAGGCCTACTGACTATCAGGTATAGATTGCTTATGTGATTTGGCATCATGAGAGAAACCAAGCACTTATGCAGGACTTTGAATAACTCATTTGACCTATAGGAATCCTATTCTCACTTGATGGACGTCAGGAACCTAACAGAGGAAGGCAAGAGACATCATCCACAATGACTGATCCTTTTGCCATTTTGGTTTTGGATGCACACATGGGATATTCTTTAGATTTATCAGGAGCTGAGAATCTTAGCCACAGCCTCAATCAGGGCCTAGTGTCTGATTAAGACACATCCCTTTCCAAAGCAATTAAGCAAAGAGCCACAGGTGATGCCCATTCATTTCCATTTGAAAACTGTTTTTCAGGCTTCAAAAAGGGGTGGCCTGAAACAAAGACCTTCCTGACATTCAAGGCAACAGAACCATAGGTAAGCAAATGGCCCAAAGCAGGGTTTCTCCACTGAGACTTTACTGGTCACACTGATATCTGAGTTTTCTGAGATGTTCCCATTCCCTTCAGCTATCAAGAACATGGCCATGTCACAGAGCATGGAGGTTGTACATATCTTGGACAATAAATCATGAGCTCATTCTGGAGAGTGGCCAGAATTCAGGAAGAAAACTGAAACTTAGGAAGTTAGTAGTTGTTTCCTATCCATAAGACAAGCCACAGTCCATTCATCACTTATGAACGATGAATGCTGGGAAGCTTTCTACTAGACAGGACACCTCCATTGATGCATTCTCTATTCTAATGTCTAAAACCATGGACACAGTGGATACACAGACATAGAAACACTCGCCTTGTCAAAAGAGTTACTATAAACAGTAGACTCCAAAGCAAACCAACCACCTTTTTTACCTATTCTCAGAATATGAGACAAAACCACAAACTCACACCCACACACATAAAGTTACCTCCTTCCCAAAAGTGGATCTGTGACTATCTGGAGTGTCCTCTGACTGGTGGGCCATACTATGTTCCTCTCGAAATGGCCTTTCCTTTCTCAGATTTTGTCTCCTTGGCCAACTCTGTGATGCTTTGAGGAGCCTGCAGTTAGCCACTACCTGCAATCTCAGGAAAGGCCTCTCATCAGAGCTCAACTGGCATTTGGCCATCCTCAAATCAGTAGGTACCAAGAAGGTCTGAATCTGTACTTGGTAAATACAAACAAGTGAGCCCACTGGGACTGGGACTGGGACTGGCTCTCGGTGCCTGGCTTCTTGCATCACAATTTCAGAAAGTTCCATCACCAAGGAAGTTAGCTAGGTCACTTCCTTCAGGAACTGAATGAGGTCACTGCCTTGGCAACAACTTTGTCCTAACAGTTTCTTCCAAGGGTCCCATGAGATGGAGGCTGCTCCTACTTTGTGTGACAATTTGACTTGTTACAATGGTATATCAAAATAGGCACCTGGGAACAGCTCTCCACGCAGGCCTGCTTAGGTCCATCTTCTCTACATTAAGAAGAGAAAGGCTGATGCATACACATCCCTTCGTCCTGTTCAGGTTGTTTGCCATGGAAGATGGATTTTGCTCTCTCAGATCCTTCATAGCTGCTGACATCTTCTCCAGGGATCATTTCTGCATCGAACTTTGAGGTTCTCAGCAGTTGGAAGATACCCTACATTCCTGTATTGTAAGATGAACTCTGTCCCTGCTCTTTTGTAATTTTAGATTGAAGCAACAGTGTATGGTTAGGGTTAATAAAAGGTTCGATTTGGGTTAGGAATCATTCTGCGGGATGAATAATGGTCTTGGGAACCTGCAATATTTATCGGAATATAGAGATGAAATATAAGTATGAAAACAGAAATCTAGGTAAGATTTGAAGCTCAGAAATGCATTGGGCAACTGATTGCGATACGTAGCTTTGAATTACATTCTGCATACATGTTTCAGAAAAATTGATATACAATGGCATAGGACCTTGTACCTTGGATGATTGAATGTAGTAGAGAACATCCACTCAAAAAGGGATAGTCGATAGGATCAGGAACATAGTCAGTATATTTCGAAGAAGAGTGAGTATAGGATTTGGACCAAAGTTCATAAGAAATAGGGTTTCGGTTAGAGAGTGAATGTCAATGTTAGCACATGTGAAGGGTCAGTCACAATGTTGAACTGGAGAAAATATGTAGGAAAGTAGATATCAATAGAGACATTAGGAAATCAGGCAAAGTACAAAGTGAGTAAAAAAAATAGACATTTTCAATGGTATTGAGGTTTAATATATAATCTTAGGAAGAAACAAATATGTAGTGGAGGATGATCATTTGAGAGCATTAGGCAACCTGGACATGGATGTTTTTAGTAATACATGTTCAGTTTCCGTTTAGGCTTTGTTACAGTCATAGGTGTGACTTTTGCATTTTGTGTCCAGAATACTACTGTGATAACATGCATATGTAGATCAGGTGACATGAGTATTTCTTCCACCATTTCTGGGAGCAATATTTTGAAGATGTATAAATTAGTATTGGGGTACAAAGAGGTGTAACCTGTGTCTATGAATATAGAGATAATGCATGAATAGACCATACTGTGAATAAATAATATAACTGGTTCCACTTTACAAAATTTATTGAATTGATATCAGAAAATATATAAGAAATCTCATATTGATATAAAATCATTCATTCCAACCAGTTATACATCTAATAGTGGTATTATAGTTATGGTTTATCATGCAGTGTGTGTCTGTTTTGCTTCAAAAGTGATAAAGGAATTCGAAAATAATGTGTTTGGAAAGAAATCTCATGAAAAGATCAGTCAAATCTTTCCACTCTCATTCAGAGCAATGCCTTGACATTACCTTCACCCAAGTAAGACACAATTAGAGGACAAGAGTTAGAAAATATGTGAATACATATCTGGAATGGAAAATGCTCAGGAGTTCACAAGCTTAGGCATTTTAGAGGAGTTTTCAAAATTAAGGGACAGGATAAACAGTCCACAATCATGGAACTCTGCTGGCCTAAAGACTTCTTGAGAAACTGCCTCTGAGGTTGGGCACATGAAATATATGTTGTTGTCAGGAGCTTTAGCTTCGTTTGTAGTGATACCATCAAAGATGGGTCTTCATTTATCTGACCTGGAGGACATGGTTTCTTATTTTCCAAAAGAACATGAGGCAGCAGTGCTCAATTCTTCCTTTGAAGGTAAACTGTGGCCATGGAGGGCTAAGTGTCTCCCCGTCTTGACTGTGAAGCCAATTGGTCATCCTACAATTTTCGTGGTGTTTCTTACTGCTGCACTGGGCTTTTGGTTTTTCCTTCATGAAATACAACGAGTTCAACTGGGACACATTGCTGGAGTGAGTTCTGTCACGTGTGGAGGGTCAGGGTCTACAGGAGAATTCACCAACCAGGCTTCTATCCCACATAACTTGCAACATTATCTATAGCAAAATGATTCTGAACATTGTCCTGAAACCTTTACATATAACAAGATGCCTTTACAGATAAGGGTCGGCTAGCTGCACCATGTAAGCCACAAGCCATTTGGAAGTCAATGGCAGACCCACATGGCCCCACCACAGATGTTTTATCATACACCTGCACACCACAGCTCTGGGCCCACTTCTCAGCACTCTCCAACTTACTGGCATCTCTGTTCTACACAATTTTCATGAAATCGAGTCAGTCAAGGTACTGTCTGGTACACTCATGATCAGCAACAAGACATTCAAAGGTTCTCCAGTGCCACCTGGTTAGGGGAATTTCATGGTATTTATAGAGCCATTTTTCAAGGATGAAGTTGGAGGCACTGTGGGTTTCAATTCATTCAGGAACCATTAAATGTTGAGGAACATCATTTCAATGAAAGCTGTAGAGAACTCTCACAGGTAAGTCTTCCCAAAGAGTGACCAAAATACACATATATTTCATATTTTGAAAAATCTTGACAGTATATATATATACAAACACACACAGACATTAAAAATTAGCAATATATATGCCAATCGAAATTCATCATGAAATATATATCATCCACGTATCCAAAAATATTCATTTTACTGAACATGGATTTATGTATAATGTTGTTCAACTAGGAAGCTCACCCATAGGTTGAATTTTCAGTTCCAACAGCGTTTAGGAGGAGTGAACTTTTCTCACAATTTGTATCTGCCAAGTCAGCCACCTCACAAGAATATATGTGTGATACAAGGTACAATTCTATATGTGCATATAAAAATACATGTGCTGAATAGAATACAGAGAAATGGGGGAGACAGGAATTCACATATTTGGTAAGTTTAAAAATACATGGAAAACTCTTTCAACAAACAATTGACTAGATTTAAAACTTTTTCCCTATATAATGGAAAAGGTAATTCAACGGTACACCATGCCTCCTCTGATATGTTTGTATTTCTGTTCTGTTTGGGTTATTTTTCTCCATTACGTTAGGATTAGTTGTCAGAGTCTTGTAGGGTATGGGTTAGTTTCAGGGATTCAGTATTTCAAAAGGAAAATTGGAAAATGAATCCAATGTGTATGCAAATATGTGCTACACAAAAATCTTCCGACTCTCATTCAGAACAATGCCTTGACCTTAACTTCGTCTCAAGTAACACATGTAGAGGAGATGAGTAAGAAAATCTGTGAATACATATCTGGAATTGAATATGCTCAGGAGTTCACAAACTTGCAGGTAGAAGGGGAGATTCCAAAAGTAAGGGACAATGTAAACACTCCACAAACATGGAGCTCTGCTAGCCTAAAGACATCTGGAAAAACTGGCTCTGATGTTGGGCTCTTGAAATATATGTTGTTGTCAGGAGCTTTAGCTTCCTTTGTAGTGAGACCATAAAAGCTGGGTCTGCATCAATGTGACCTGGAGGAGATGCTTTCTTATTTACCAATGAACATGAGGCAGCATTGCTGAATTCTCTCTTTTGGGGTCAACTGTTGCCACTTGGGGCTAAGTGTCTCCTCATGTGGACTGTGAAGCCATTTGATCATCCTCTAATTTTTGTGATATTTCTTGCTGTTACACTGGGAGTTCAGTATTTGCTTCACGAAATACATGGAGTTCACCTGGGACACAGTGCTGGAGGGAGTTCTGTCACGTGTGGTGGGACAGGGTCTGCAGGAGAATGCACAAACCAGGCTTCTGTCCAACATAGCTTGCCCCCTTGACCATAGGAACATGATTCTGAACATTGCCCTGAAACTTATCCATATAACAAGAATCATTTACATATAAGGGTCTGCTGGCTGCACCATGTCAGTCACAAGCCATTTGGAAGCCTTTGGGAAATCCACATGGAAGCACCACAGCTGTTTTATCTCACACATGCCCACCTTTGCTCTAGGCCCACTATTCAGCAGGCTCCAACTTACTGGAATCTCTGTTCTACACCATTTTCGTGAAACCCAGCCAATCAAGGCACTGTCTGGTACACTCATGATCACCAACAGGATATCCAATGGTTCTCCAGTGCCTCCTGGATATGGGAATTTCAAAAATTTCATGGTATTTATCGAACCCATCTTTCAAGGTTGAAGTTGGAGGCACTGAGTGTTTCATTTAATTCAGTAACCATTAAAAGGTGAAGAAGCTCATTTCAAAGAAAGCTCTGGAGAACTCTCACTGCCAAGACTTCCCAAAGAGTGGCCAAAAAGGCCACATGAAGCCAGGCCCATTGAGGTCTACAATGTGAAGTGCATTTGTGTTTTGACTCTCAACTATTGCTGCCAAGTGTTTCAGAATAAAATTATGTGATACCCTGGCTGAGATTCCCAGTGCTCTGTGGAAAGCCACGCTGGGAATAGATCTCAGTTTCCAATGGTGACTCTCATGCGTGGCCGCCTAATATCCCAACACAATTCATGGCAATACTTCTCTGAGGTCAGTACCAGGACTCAGTCTCTATAGGGTATCACACCAGAGTTCAAGCCCAGGTGGACCCAGTCATCGCTTCCAACTGCCACACAAATAACCACAATTAAAACCAAAACACTCCCACATGACCCTCATCTTCTTCCATATAGACACTCCTCATAACCTCTGGCTGGATGTTTCCATGAGGGGCGCAGCCCAACACAGTGTCCAAATAAGCTCGCTTGCCCGTCATTTTCCTAAAGGCAGGGTGGCCTGTACACCCTTCCTGTGAACCAGAAGGGATCAAATATGAATTCCTTTAATACTGCTCTGCTTCTCCAATTTGAGGCCTACTGACTGTCGGGTATAGATTCTTTATGTGATTTGGAGTCATGAGAAAACACAAGCATGTATGGGATAGCCTTTGCAGGGCTTTGAAGAACTCATTTGATTCAAAGGATCCCTATTCTCACTTGATTGTGGTCAGGAACCTAACAGAGGAAGGCGAGAGACTTCATCAACAATGACTGATATTTTTCCCATTTTGGTTTTGGATGCACACATGGGATCATTCTTTAGATCCATCAGGTGCTGAGAACCTAAGCCACAGCCTCACACAGGGCCAAGAGACTGATTCAGACACATCCATTTCCAAAGAAATTAACAAAGAGCCACAGGTGATGCCCATTTATTTCCATTTTAAAACTGTTTTCTTCAGGCTTCACAAAGCGGTGTCTTGAGGCCAAGACCTTCCTCACATTCAGGGGAAGAGAAGAATTGGTTAGCAAAAAACCCAAAGCAGAGTTTCTCCACTGAGGCTTTCCTGGTCACACTGATATCTGAGTTTTTTGAGATGCTAGCCATTCCCTTCAGCTATCCATTACATGGACTTGTCACAGAGCTTGGAAATGCTACATATCTTGGACACAAAACCATGAGCCTATTCTGGAGAGTGGCCAGAATCAGGAAGAAAACAGGAACTTAGGAAATTAGTAGGTGTTGCCCATCCATTAGGGAAGCCACAGTCCATTCATCAATTGGGCAGGATGAATGCTGGGAAGGTTTCTACTAAACAGGACACATCCATTGATGAATTCTCTTTTCAAATGTCTACAACCACGGACACAGTGGGATACACAGACATAGAAACACTCACTTTGTGAAATGACTTACTAGGAACAGTCTACTCCAAACCAAACAAACCGCCTTTTTTACCTATTCTCAGAAAATGAGACAAAACCACAAACTCACACCCACACCCACAAAGGCACCTCCTTCCCCCAAAGAGGTCTGTGACTATCCGGAGTGTCCTCTGACTTTTGGGCCTTATTATGTTCCCTGAAATGTTCTGTCCTATCTCATATCTGGGCTTTTTGGCCAAATCTGTGAAGTGGTCAGGAGCCAGCTGTAAGCAACTACCTGCTTTCTCAGGAAAGGCCCCTCTTCTGAGCTCTCCTGAAATTTGGCCATTCTCACATCAGTTGGTACCAAGAAAGACTGACTCTGTTCTTGGTAAATCCAAATAAGTGAGCCCACTGGAAATGGTACTGGGACTGCCTCTGGTTGCCTGGCTTCCTGGATCCCAAGTTCAGAGAGTTCTATCACCAAGGAAGTGAGGAAGGTCACCTCCTTTGTGAACTGAATGAGGTCACTGCTTTGGAAACCACTTTGTCCTAAAATTTGCTTCCAAGGTTCCCATGAGATGGAGGCTGCCCCTATTTCCTGTGATACTTTCACAACTGAGAATTGTATATCAACCATAGGCAGCCGGGAACAGCTGTCCACACTGGACTGGTTTGGTCCATCTTCTCTACATTAAGAAGAGTGAGGCTTATTCTGACACATCCCTTCATCCTGACCGGGTTGTTTGCCATGGAAGATGACTTTTGCTCTCTCAGGTCCTTCATAGCTGCCTACATCTTCTCCAGGGATCATTTCTGCATGGAACTTTGAGATTCTCAGCAGGTGAAAGATCCCCTACATTCCTGTATTGGAAGACTAATTCTGTCCCTCCTCTTCTGTAAAGTTAGATTGAGGAAACATTGTATGGTTAAGGTTAATAACAGCTTCCATTTGGGTTAGGAATCATTCTCTTGGATGAATAATGGTATTGGAATTTTGGGATATTTTCAAGAATATATAGGTGAAATTTAGTATGAAAAAAGAAATCTAGGTAATTTTTGAAGCACAGAAGGGAATTGGCCCCATGATTGGGATTCTTAGCTTTGAATTATGTTCTGCACAGGTGTCTCAGATTAATTGATATACAAAGGCATAGGACCTTGTCTTTTGGATGATTGAATGTCGAAGAGAAAATCCAGTCCAAAAGGGATAGTTGGTGGATTAAGAAGATATTCTGTAGGTTTAGAATGAAGAGTGTGTATAGAATTTGGACAAAAAGATCTTTAGCAATAGGGTTTTGGGTAGAGAGTGAAAGTAAATGTCAGCACATGTGAAGAGTCAGTCATAATGATGAACTGGGAAAAAAATACAGGAAATCAGATTTCAATAGAGACATTAGGAAATCAGGCAAAGTATAAAGTGAGTGATAGGATTAGACATTTTCAACAGGGTTGAGGTTGAATATGTAATTTCAATAGGATTCACATTTGAGAGCATTAGGCAACCTGGACATGGATGTTTTTTTTTAATCCATGCTCACATTCCATTTAGGATTTGGTACAATCATAAGTGTGACCTTGCTTTTTGTTTCCACAATATTACTGTGATTAATGTATATATAGATCAGGTGACATGAGTATTTCTTCCACCATTTCTGGGAGCAATATTTTGAAGACATATAATTTAGTATTGTGGGTACAAATAGGTATACTCTGTGTTATATGAATATAAAGATAATGCATGAATAGACCATACTGTGAATAAATAATATAACTGGTTCCAAATTTAAATAATGGATTGAATTGATATCTGAATATATACTGGAAATCTTATATTGATATTCATACAATCATTCCAACCAGTTATATATCTAATGGTAATATTAGTGTTATGGTTTATCATGAAGTGTGTGTGAGTTTTTCTTCTAAAATGATTATGGAAATTGAAAATAATGTGCTTGGAAAGAAGTCTCATTAAAAGAGCAGTCAAGAAACCTGGGGGAATACATATGTTCTGAAGTAGGAAGTAATTGAAAGTGAAAAAAAAACCTATAAATTTGTGAATTTGTGAATGAAATATGTATTCTATTATGTGCAAAAACTGAAGAAATATTAATGTACCAGTTTTGAATAAAAATGAATGTCAAAATACATATCATGTCCCATAGGAATCTACTTGCATTGACGTTAAACTGAGTCATTTACTGTAGCAATATTAGGATTTGTATGCACCATTCACTGAAGTTAGTTTTCAGTATTAGGAAACAAATATGTATTTCAGGTGTATTAATATTTCTGAGAATATTCTTATAAAAAATTGTATATAAATCCACATTCATGAACATCAATGAATTTAGGGAGTATATAATAAGACACATTCATTTCATATTTTGAAAAATCTGGAGAGTTTATACATATATATATGCACACACACACACACACACACACACACACGTATACATTAAAAAGTAGCAATATATATGCCAATTGAAATACATCATGAATTATATATCATCCACAAATCCAAAAATCTTCATTTTTCTGAGCATCGATTTATGTATAATGTTGTTCAACTAGGGAGCTCACCCATAGTTTGAATTGTAAGTTCCAACAGCATTTAGGAGGAGTGATCCCTTCTCACAATTTGTATTTTCAAAGTCAGCAACCTCACAAGTATGTACGTGTGATACCAGGTAGGATTCTATATGTGAATATAAAAATACATGTGCTGAATAGGGTACAGAGAAATGGAGACAGGAATTCTCATATTTGTTAACTTTAAAAACACATGGAGAAGGGAGGGGCAGAGCCGCCAACCGCGCCTGTAAGGTAGGCGGACCTGCGAGCCACCCGTAGAACAGGCCTAGCGGCCCGCCATCGTGAAAGACACATCGCCCTGGTTGGGGGTTGGGCAGAGCCGCTGCACGTCTGCAAGGAACGCGGACATGCGACCCACAGGCAGAACAGGCCAAGACACGCGCGGAGGGGCAGAGACACCCCTTGCAACTTCAAGATAGGTGAACCTGCGACCCACCGGCTGAAGCGGCCCAGCTGCCTTCAGAGGGGCAGAGTCGGCCCCCGCGCCTGCAAAATAGGCGGACCTGCGAACACCGACAGACCAGGCGCTAGGCCCCACCAGGGTGCTAGACATATAACCAGGTTTGGGGAGGGGCCGAGCCGCTGCCCGTGCCTGCAAAGCAGGTGGACCTCTCACCCACAGGCAGAACAGACCCAGCGACCAACAGGGTGGTAGACACATCGCCCCGGTTTGGGGGGAGGCAGATGCCACTCGTGGCTGCAATGTAGACAGCCCTGCAACCCACAGACAGAAGAGGCCCAGCGGAGCGCAGAGGGGCAGAGCCGATGCCTGTGCCTGCAAGGTAGGTGGACCTGTTACCCACTGGCTGAACAGGACCAGCACCCGCAGAGGGGTAGATCAACTGCCCGCTCCTGCAAGGTAGGCGGACCAGCTACCAACCGGCAGAACAGGCCCAGCGGCCTGCTGGTGTGGTAGGCACATTGCCCCAATTGGAGGAGGGGCAGAGCCGCTGCTTACCCCTGTGAGGGAGAATTTTCAAGAATACAATAGCAATATAAACATTTAGGGTTAAAATTCAATAACACAAAAGTTTCACCAAGCAGAAAGAAACGTGAACAGTAGGGAAAGACAAGGAAAGAAAGGACCACAAGCAATGCAGGTCAACTCAACATTAGAAGAGGTAATATCTGCAGCATATGGAATGTCAGATAAAGAATTCAGGATATACTTGCTTCAGATGATCTGAAGTCTCCAGGGAGACATTAGACAGCAAAATCAGACAATGAAAGATCACTTTGACAATGAATTACATAAACAAATCCAAGAAGCAAAAGATCAACTATACAGGGAGATAGAGGTTATAAAAAACAAACAAACAGAAATCATAGAAATGCAGGAAGCAATAAACCAACTTAAAAACTCAATTGAGAATACTACCAGCACAGTAGATCACTTAGAAGATAGAACATCAGACAATGAAGACAAAGTATTTCAACTTGAAAAGAACATAGACAGCTCAGCAAGACTGTTAAGAAACCATGAGCAGAACATCCAAAAAATATGGGATAACATGAAGAGACCAAACTTAAGAGTAATTGGGATACAGGAAGGTATACAGGTCCAAACCAAAGGATTGAGCAATCTATTCAATGAAATAATATGAGAAAACTTTCCAGACATGAAGAATGAGACAGAATCCCAAACCCTAGAAGCCTACAGGACGCCAAATGTGCAAAATCATAACAGATAAACACCTAGACATATCATAATGAAGATGCCAAACATACAGAATAAAGAGAGAATTTTAAAAGCTACAAGAGAAAGGAAGCAGATTACATTTAGGGGTAAACCAATCAGGATAACCGCTGATCTTTCAACATAGACTCTGAAAGCTAGAAGATCCTGGAATAACATTTTTCAATCACTGAAAGAAATTGGGTTGCAACCAAGAATTGTGTATCCAGCGATTTTAAGCTTCAGGATGGAAGATGAATTTAAAACCTTCCATGATAAACAAAAGTTAAAACAATTTGCAGCTACAAAACCATCTCTTCAAAAGATCCTTGGCAAAACATTATAGGAAGACGAAATGGAAAATAACAATGAAAATCAACAGTGGGAGGTAGTACAGTAAATGGGCGAAAAATAATTAAAGAGAAAAACAAACCATGTTTAGTAACATAAATAAACAAATATGGCTTGAAGAACAACCCATATCTCAAAAATAACCCTAAATGTTAATGCCTTAAACTCACCAATTAAGAGACACAGGCTAGTAGAATGGATCACGAAAGAAGACCCAAAAATTTTCTGCCTACAGGAGACACATTTGATAGGAAAACACATATATAGACTAAAGGTGAAAGGTTGGGAGAAATCATATCACTCATATTGACTTCGGAAACAAGCAGGAGTGTCCATACTCATATCAAATAAAATAGATTTCAAGACAAAGTTAATCAAAAGGGATAAAGAGGGACACTACATACTGCTCAAGGGAACCATACACCAACAAGACATAACAATCATAAATATATATGCCCCAAACAATGGTTCAGCTATGTTAATCAAACAAACTCTTCTCAAGTTCAAGAGTCTGGTAGACCACCATACAATAATCATGGGAGATTTCAACACACCTCTCTCACTACTGGACAGATATTCCAAACAAAAGTTGAATTAGGAAACTATAGAACTCATTAACACAATTAATAACCTAGATTAATTGACATAAATGAATATACCACCCAACATCCAGCAGTTACACTGTTTTCTCAGCAGCACATGGATACCTCTCAAAAATAGATCATATATTATGTCACAGAACATCTCTTAGACAATATAAAGGAGTATAGATAATAGCAGGCATCTTATCTGATAGTAATGGAATGAAACTGAAAATCAACAATAAAAGAAGGAAGGAAAATTCATGCATCACTTGGAGAATGAATGATACATACTGAATGATCAATAGGTTATTGAAGACATCAAGGAGAAAAATAAAAAATTCTTAGAGATAAATGAAAAAGACAGACAGAACATATCAGAATCTATGGGACACATTGAAAGCAGTTCTAAGTGGAAAATTCATTGCTTGGAGTTCTTTCCTTAAAAAAAGAAAAAAAAAAAAAACAAATAAATGATATCATAGTTCATTTCAAAATCCTAGAAAAAGAAGAGCAAAACAACAGCAAAAGAAGTAGAAGGCAAGAAATAATTAAAATCAGAGCTGAAATTAATGAAATCGAAACAAAAGAAACAATTGAAAAAATTGACAATACTAAAAGTTGAAAAATTAATAAAATCGACAGACTCTTAGCCATGTTAATGAAGAGAAAAAGAGAGGGAACTCAAATTACTATCATAAGGGATGAAAATGGCAATATCACAACAGACACTTCTGAAATACAGAAGATAATCAGAAATTATATTGAAACCTTATAACGAATAAATTAGAAGATAGTGAAGGCATCGATAAATTTCTTAAGTCATCTGATCTGCCCAGATTGAGTCAGGAGGATATAGACAAACTAAGCAGACCAATATCAATTGAGAAAATAGAAGAAACCATCCAAAGACTACCAACTAAGAAAAGCCCAGGACCGAATGGGTATACAGCAGAGTTTTACAAAACCTTTAAAGAGGAACTAATACCAATACTTTTTAAGATATTTCAGAAAATAGAAAAATAGAACTTCCAAATTTATTCTAGGAGGCCAATATCACCCTGATTCCTAAACCAGACAAAGACACTTCAAAGAAACAAATGTACAGACAAATCTCTCTAATGAACCTAGATGCAAAAATCCTAAATAAAATTCTGGCGAATCAGATACAAAAACATATTTAAAAAATTGTGCAACATGATCAAGTAGAATTCATCCCTGGGATACAAGGCTGGTTCAATATACGGAAATCAATAAATGTTATTCACCACATCAATTGACTTAAAAATAAGAATCATATGATCACCCCAATAGATGCAGAAAAAAGCATTCAACAAAGTACAGCATCCCTTTATGTTCAAAACTCTAGAAAAAATGGGATAACAGGAACATACCTCAATATTGTAAAAGCAATCTATGCTAAGCCTCAGGCTAGTATCATTCTGAATTGAGAAAAAAATGAAGGCATTCCCTCTAAAATCTGGAACAAGACAGGGATGCCCTCTCTCACCACTTGTGTTCAACATAGTTCTGGAAAAACTGGCCAGAGCAATTAGACAAATGAAAGAAATTAAAGGCATAAAAATAGGAAAAGAAGAACTTAAATTATCACTATTTGCAGATGACATGATTCTATACCTACTAGACCCAAAAGGGTCTACAAAGAAACTATTAGAGATAATAAATGAATTCAGCAAAGTGGCATGATATAAAATCAACAATCATAAATCAAAAGCATTCCTGAATATCAGCAACAAATCCTCTGAAACGGAAATGAGGACAACCACTCCTTTGAGAGTATCCTCAAAAAAAAACCATAAAATATTTGTTTATCAATGTAACAAAAGATGTGAAAGACTTACACAATGAAAACTGCAGAACCCTAAAGAGAGAAATAGAAGAAGATCTTACAAGATGGAAAAATATACCCTGTTCATGGATAGGCAGAATTAACATCATCAAAATGGCGATATTACCAAAAGTTCTCTATAGGTTTAATGCAATGCCAATCAAAATCCCAATGGCATTTATTGTAGAAATAGATAAAACAATTATGAAATTCATATGGAATGATACAAGACCCAGTATAGCAAAGACAACTCTAAGCAGGAAGTGTGAATCAGGCGGTATAGCGATACATGTCCTCAAACTATACTACGGAGCAATAGTAACAAAAAGAGGATGGTACTGGTACCAAAACTGGCGGTTGGACCAATGGTACAGAATAGAGGACACAGAAATCAATCCACAAAATTACAACTATCTTATATTTGATAAAGGAGCTAATAGCATAAAATGAAGGAAGGATAGCATCTTCAAGAAATGGTGCTGGAAAAACTGGAATTACATATGTAAGAAAATGAAACTGAATCCCTTTCTGTCGCCATGCACAAAAGTTAACTCAAAATGGATCAAGGAGCTTGATATCAAATCAGAGACACGGCATCTGATAGAAGAAAACTTTGGCTATGATCTACATACTGTGGGGTCGGGCTCCAAATTCCTCAATAGGACACCCATAGCATAAGAGTTAATAATTAGAATCTACAAACAGGACTTACTCAAACTAAATAGATTTTTCTCAGAAAAAGAAACAATAAGAGAGGTAAAAAGGAAGCCTACATCCTTGGAACAAATCTTTACTCCTCACACTTCAGATAGAGCCCTAATATCCAGAGTTATACAAAGAACTCAAAAAATTAAACATTAAGCAAATGAATTACCCAGTCAACAAATGGGCCAAGGACCTGAACAGACACTTCTCAGAGGAGGACATACAATCAATCAATAAGTACATCAAAAAATTCTCACCATCTCAAGCATTCAGAGAAATGCAAAACAAACCCACCCTAAGATACCATCTCACTGCAGTAAGCTTGGCAGCCATTATGAAGTCAAATGACAACAAATGCTGGCGACGATGTGGGGAAAAGGGTACACCTGTACATTGCTGGTGGGACTGCAAATTGGTGCAGCCAATTTGGAAAGCAGTATGGAGATTTCTTGGAAAGTTGGGAATGGAACCACCATTTGACCCAGCAATTCCCCTTCTCGGTCTAATCCCTATAGACCCAAAAAGTGCATGCTACAGGGACACTGATAAATCTATGTTCATAGCAGCACAATTCACAATAGGAAGACTGTGGAACCAACCTAGATGCCCTTCAATAGATGAATGGATTAAAAAAATGTGGCATTTATACACAATGGAGTATTACTCTGCATTAAAAAATGACAAAATCATACAATTTGCAGAGAAATGGATGGCATTAGAACGTATTATGCTACGTGAAGATAGCCAATCACTAAAAAACAAATGCCAAATGTTTTCTTTGATATAAGGAGAGAAACTAAGAACAGAGTTGGGAGGAAGAGCATGATAAGATGATTAACATTAAACAGGGGTGAGAGGTGGGAGGGAAAAGGAAAGAGAAGGAAAATTACATGGAAATGGAAGGAAACCCTCATGGTTATACAAAATTAAATACAAGATGAAGTGAGGGAAAAGGGGACAAAAACAAGGGGAAGAAATGAATTACAGTAGATGGGGTAGAGAGAGAGGATTTGAGGGGAGGGGACGGGAGATAGCAGAGGACAGGAAAGGCAGCAGAATACAACAGACACTAGTATAGCAATATGTAAAATAGTGGATGTGTAACTGATGAGATACTGCAATCTGTATACGGGGAAAATTGGAAGTTCATAACCTACTTGAATCAAAGTGTGAAATATGACATGTCAAGAACTATGTAATGTTTTGTAGAACCAACAATAAATATTAAAGGAAAAAAAACACATGGAGAACTATTTCAGTGAAAAATTGACTAGGTTTATAACACCTACACTTTATCATGCAAAAGGCAAGTCCAACTATACACCATGCCTCTTCAGAAGTGCTTGTATTTCTATTCTGTTTGGGTTATTTTTCTCCATCATATTAGGATTAGTAGTCAAAGTTTGGTAGGGTATGCGTTAGTGTCAGGGATTCAGTCTTTGGAATGGAAAATTGGAAAATGAATCCAATGTGTATGCAAATATGTGCTACACTAAAATCTTCCCACTCTCATCCAGAACAATGCCTTGACGTTACCTTCACGCCAAATCAGAAACAATTAGAGGAGAAGAGTTAGAAAATCTGTAAATACATATCTGGAATGGAAAATATTCAGGAGTTCACAAACTTGGAGGTGGTCGAGGAGTATCCCAAAGTAAGGGACAGGGTAAACACTCCACAAACATGGAGGTCTGCTGGCCTAAAGACTTCTAGAGAAACTGCCTCTGAGGATGGGCACTTGAAATATATGTTGTCAGTAGCTTTAGCTTCCTTTGTAGTGAGATCAACAAAGCTGGGTCTGCATCTATGTGACCTGGAGAACATTCTTTCTTGCTTTCCAATACACATGAGGCAGCAGTGCTGAATTCTCTCTTTGTATGTAAACTGTGGCCACTGGGGTCTAAGTGTCTCCCCGTGTGGACTGTGAAGCCTTTTGTTCATCCTCCACTTTTCGTAGTGTTTCCTGCTGCAGCACTGGGAGTTTGGTATTTGCCTCACGAAATACAGGGAGTTCAACTGGAACACAGTCCTGGAGGGAGTTCTGTCATTTTTGGTTTTTCAGGGTCTACAAGAGAATGCACCAACCAGGCTTCATTCCCACATAGCTTGCCCCCTTGTCCATAGCAACCTGATTCTGCACATTGCCCTGAAAACTATCCATTAAACAAGACACCTTTACATATAAGTGTCTGGTCACTGCACCGTGTCAGTGACAAGCCATTTGGAAATCAATGGCAAATCCACATGGCGCAACCACAGATGATTTATCACACACCTGCACACCACAGCTCAGGGCCCACTACTCAGGAGGGTCCAACTTAATGACATCTCTGTTCTACACCATTTTCATAAATCCCAGTCAATCAAGGCACTGTCTGGTACACTCATGATCAGCAAGAGGTGCTGACAATCTAAGCCACAGCCTCACACAGGGCCCAGAGTCTGATTCAGACACAACCATTTCCAAAACAATTCAGCAAAGAGGCACAGGTGATGCCCATTCATTTCCATTTGAAAACTGTTTTCTTCTGGCTTTATAAAGGGGTGGCCTGAGGCAAAGAGCTTCCTGACATTCAGGGCAACAGAACAATAGTTAAGCAAAAATCCCTAAGCAAGGTTTCACCATAGAGACTTTCCTGGTCACACCAATATCTGAGTTTTCTGGTGTGCTTGCCATTCCTTTCAGCTAACTAGTACATGGCCATGTCACATAGCTTGGAGGTGGTACATATCTTGGACAAAAAACCATGAGACTTTCTGGAGAGTGGCCAGAATTCAGGAAGAATTCAAGAACTTAGGATGACAGTAGGTGTTGCCCATGGATAAGTCAAGCCTCAGTCCATTCATTAATTGGGCAGGATGAATGCTGGGAAGCTTTCTACTAGACAGGACACACACATTGAGCCATTTTCTTTTCTAATATCTACAACTAAGGACACAGTGGGATACACAGACATAGAAACAGTCTCCTTGTCAAATGACTTACTAGAAACAGTCCACTCCAAACCAAACAAACCTCCTTTTTTACCTATTCTCAGAATATGAGACAAATCCACAAACTGACATCCACACACACCAAGTCACCTCCTTCCCCAAGCATGTCTGTGACTATCCGGAGTGTCCTCTGACTAGTAGGCCATAGAATGTTCCCCAGAAATGGCTGGTCCTGTCTCAGATCTGGTCTCCTTGGCCAATTCTGTGAAGTTTTCAGGAGGCAATGGTGAGCCATTTCCTGCCCTCTCAGGAAAGGACCCTCTTCAAAGCTTTCTTGGCATTTGGCCACCCTCACATCAGTAGGTACCAAGAAAGACTGACTCTTTACTTGGTAAATCCAAACAAGTGAGCCCACTTGGACTGGGACTGGTACTGGCTCTGGGTGCCTGGCTTCCTGGATCACAAAATTCAGAGAGTTCCATCATCAAGGAAGTGAGGTGTGGTCACTTCCTTCAGAAAGTGAATGAGGCCACTGTCTTGGCCACCACTTTGTCCTAACAGTTGCTTCCTAGTGTCTCAGGAAAAGGAGGCTGCCTCTATTTCCTGTGACACTTTCACAAGTTAGAATGGTATAGAAACATAGGCACCTGGGAACAGCTCTCCACACATGCCTGGTTTCATACATCTTCCCTACATTAAGAAGAGATAGGATGATTCAGAGACATCCTTTCATCCTGATCGGGTTGTTTGCAAAGGAAGATGACTTTTGCTGTCTCAGGTCCTTCATAGCTGCCTACGTCTTCTCCAGGGATCATTTCTGCATGGATTTTGAGGTACTCAGCAGGTGGAAGATCTCCTAACTTCCTGTATTGTAATACTAACTTTGTCCCTGCTCTTCTGTAAAGTGAGATTGAGTGAACAATCTCAGTTTACAGAATGGTTAGGGTTAATAGCATGTTCGATTTGGGTTATGAATCATTTTGCTGGATGAATAATGATATTGGGAACCTGTGATATTTATAAGAACATGGAGGTGAAATATAAGTATGAAAACAGAAATCTAGGTAATATTTGAAGCCCAGAAGGACTTTGGGCCCTTGATTGGGATACTTAGCTTAAATTATGTTCTGTGGGACCTTTGCATTTTGTGTTCAGAATATTACTGTGATAATATGTATATGTAGCTAAGGTGACATGAGTATTTCTTCCACCATTTCTGTGAGTAATATTTTGAAAACTTCTAAATTCGTACTAGGGATACTATTAGGTTTACCCTGTTTTGATGAATATAGAGATGATGCATTAATAGACCATACTGTGAATAAATTATATAACTGGTTTCAAATTTAAATAATGGATGGTATTGATATCTGAAAATATATAGAAAATCTTATATTGATATACATACATTCATTCCAATCAGTTATATATCTAATGGTAATGTTAGGGTTATCATTTATCATGAATAGTGTGTGAATTTTACATCAAAAATGATTATGGAATCGAATATAATATGTTTAGAAAGAAGTCTAGTAAAAAGACCAGTCAAGAAACATGGAGGAACATATGTCTTCCGAAGGAGGAAGTGATTGAAAGTGAACCAAATGTTTATAAATTTGTGAACTTGTGAATGAAAGGAAATATCTTATGATGTCCATGAACTGAAGAAATAATAACGTACCAGGTTTGAATAAAAATGAACTTTAACAAACACAATAGAGACATTAGGAATTCTGGCAAAGTATAGTTCGCAGTGAAAGGTTAATAAAATAAGTACTTGTCACTTCCTGTTTTTCTGTAAGCTTAACAAAACACTGTTGAAATATTGAGAACTGTTTGCTAATCTTATTCCCAGAATGTGCTGTCCCCAATTGCCAAACAGCAGAATGTACTCCCTCAACCGGTTGCACGCAAACCGCTCACTCGCCCGGACCCATCAATAAACTTACCCCCTGCCCTCTCCAAGGAAAATATATAAGCTCTGCTTAAGCTGTTCTCAGGGCTCTCTGCTCTATTCAAGTGAGCTCTGAGCCCCAGCATGCTGGACCCCCAATAAACCCTTTGCTTTTGCATGAGACAGTCTCTTGGTGGTCTCTTCCCCCGATTGTCACCGGACCTTTACATATGGAGGTTCCACCGAGATCCGGCAGCGGTGGACAAGAGACCCCTCTCAGGGTAAGTAAGGCGCCTCTTTCTGGTCAGGTTTCAGGTCAGGGCTTGGCAAAATGGATGTCGATGAAGAGCGTGAGCTCTCTCCAACGGTGGCTGACAGTCATGTCACAGAGCCACAGGCCAAGTCCCTGGGGGACGTCATAGAGGACTCGGAAAATTGAGGAACAATAGTCTCCATGACTCAGTGATATTTTGTTTCAGATTCGTTATTGCCAACCGATCGGGTTTTGCCAACTACTCAGTCCTGGTGAAAGTGTTGGACTTCCATATCCTGTCTTTATTGTCTTGTTTTGTCTGTGTCGTGTGTTGTTGCTTTTACTGTTTGTGTATCTTTCATTATGGGACAGAGCACTTCAATACCTCTGTCTCTGACCCTTGATCACTGCACCAAAGTTTGCTTAAGGGATCAGAATCTTTCTTTTTCAGTAAAACGCTGGACCTGGCAGACTCTCTGTACCTCAGAATGGCTCACCATTGGATTTGGATGGACCCTAAAGGATCTTTCTACTTCCCACTAATTTAAAAAGTCAGAGATATTGTCTTTCAGCCAGGGCCACATAGATACCTGTGAAGACAGATGGCCACTGCCTACCAACCGGGGGATGAGGGGAATCAACATCAATATCAAGAAAGAGACTTTGTCTACATTAGACAACATCAGGTGTCATCCACGGAACCCCGCTGGAAGGGACCATAGAAGGTGCTACTTATAACACCTACAGAAGTAAAGGTAGACAGAATCACTTCCTGGATCCATACCTCTCATCTCAAGCCTGTGCCCTGTCCAGACTCTGGCTGGAAAAGACAGGTAACCCTTTCAAATTGTGTATTTGCCTTGTGGATAAGGCTATAGACTCTCCCCTTGACCACCAGTAGTCCTAACCCTCATCAGCCCATTCAGCAGCAATGGCTGTTCACAAATCTTACTGGACAAGAAGTATGGTCTATCTCGCATACCGCCCACTTAAGGACATGGTCGCCATCTCTCCACAGAGACATTTGTCAGCTGGCTATAGGTCTTTTCCATTGGGATATCCCTGATAAAGTGGATCCCACTAAAATTCCATTAAATCCTTCTCTATCATAGATAATGGAAACAAATATTATGGATGTAGGGACATGCGAGCCAGATGCAGTTTGGCTAGCCTAGATTACTATGTTTGCCCGGCGAACTATCAAAGCCACAAACAGTCACGGCTGTGTTGGGGGGAAGCCGACTTCTTCTCTAAGTCATGGGGATGTGAGCATACAGGGACTGCTTGATGGAACCCAAACTCCTCATCAAATTCTGTACACAGCATTGGCCATATCCAATTAGATAACCAAAATTGATAGCCCCCAGAGGGGTCTCTAGAACCTCAAATTCTGCGTGACCTTTTTAACTTTTGCAAGTGCTCAAAAGTGTGAAAGGAGATTCCCCTATGTGGAGGCCTTTTCCCTCCTTTGCTCACATCCTGAACTATGCTTCTCCAATAGATCCTCACCCTCAGCCTTCTGCTCCAGACTCTCTGCTCTTACTCTCACCTAAGCAACCTGATTTCTCCCCTCCAATTACTAGATCAAAAACCCAAACCTCCGCCCATTCTATGACCATTGCCCCCTTGTTGAGGTAGCAGGTACTGAGGTACACCTTAACCCACTCACTCCTCTCTTCTCTTGTCATTGCCCGCACCGGGTCCCACCAGGTGCTCTTACTAGCTAACACAAAGCTCAAACCAGCTGAGGAGAGCCCTCAGACCCTTATCCAAGATGTAATGTAAATGGCCTTTAAAGTTGCTTTGTCATCACTGAAAACAGGTTACTAAGTATTTAAAGTCCCTCAAAGGCTTTTTGGGATACTAACTCCCATCTTACCCTCTGCTCTACCTGTTGTACTGCTCAAGATTTGTTCCTAGAAAAATCCAAAACCCCTTTCCCATTATTCTTTTGCATCTCTCCTACCTCATTCTCAGATCCACAGAGCTGCTCACAGCCACGCCTTCCCCATCTTCCCCCTCTGTACCAGGCCCACAGAAATGTCTTAACTGACCTGCTCCAGAAATCTTCAACATAGCTGAATTTAGGACTTTCAGAAAAAAGAGTCCCTATAAAAGATTTCTAAGTACATAAACTTCCTCTTTTCGTGTTGCCCTATTCTACTTGGCCACTGGCTAAAAAAATCAGCAATCCTAAGCTACACACCACCTTACTAGTTTTTCACAAAATATGTGAACAAGGCCTTGACCTTGAGCTGAGACTTCACAGAGATGGCTACATTTGTAAGTTAAAGAAGTTACCAACTGGGCTCCATGGTAACAGTTGGCAGGGGGAAAAAAATAAAGGGAATATAATGCTCTCCCTCACCCAGGTGTCCTTGAAAAGTTAACTTTCCCACAACAGAGGAAAAAAACAGAATACAAACTGCTTTTTGTGAACATCTTAAGACTGTGAACTTCTGAGCCCTTTCCCTTATATGTTGGGTACAAAATTCTGAAAGTACCTAAACTTGGGGTTCCGGGGATTTAATTGATTACAACAGAAGTAATGCCCTCTGAGTCTGGTTGCAAACAAATAGGACTGTTTTCCTGTCTTTGGTACTATCTTAGGTGCCTTGCCTTGTCTGTCCCTACAACAGTATAATTCTATATACTTAAAACATTGTTTATGTTTTCATGAAGTGGTCAACAGATGTGATTAATTGTGTAGTTGTGCAAATGTTTCCCAGAGTGCTCTATCATGACACAGGTTCATTTGAAGATCAAATGGGGGGGGCATAAAACCTGGTTCCACTGGGAACATATATCCCTCACTTTCGCCATCCTATTAAAAATACATGTTGCTGCAAGGGTGGGCACAAGAACCACTGCCTTGGTCCATGGGACAAAACAAATGACCCAAATAGAATTAGCTATAGACCAAAACTTAAGATATTAGAAACCTCCATAACAGCATTGCAGGAATCTTTAACCTATCTCTCTGAAGTTGTTTTACAGAACAGTCGAGGATTGGACCTCCTCTTCATGTGAGAAGAGGGCCTTTGTTTTGCATTGATGGAAGAATGTTGTTTTTATGCCAACCATATTGGAGTTGTAAAAAAATCTATGAGTAAATTAAAAAGATGACTTGAAGAGCGTCAACGAGAGAGAGAGGCCAAAAAAGGGTGTTTTGAATCTTGGTTCACAAAGTCCCCCTGGTTAACTACGCATTTATCAACCCTGGCCGGTCCAATAATAATCCTCATATTATTGCTAACTATTAAACCCTGCTTGCTCAACCATGTAATTTATTTTCTCCTAGCTCAAATTGGACAAGTTAAACTAATGGTAATACCCCACTAGCAGACATAGAATGTGACACCCCCCAATGATCATTTTTATAATTAAAAGTAGCCAGAAAAAGAAGTGTCGAATGAAAGGTTAATAAAATATGTAGTTGTCACTTCCTGTTTTTCTGTACGCTTAACAAAACACTGTTGAAATCTTGAGAAATGTTTGCCAATCTTGTTCCCAGAATTTGCTGTCCCCAACTGTCAAACTGCAGAATGTACTCCTTCACCAGGTTGCATGCAAACTGACCACTCGCCCTGACACATCAATAAACTTCCCTCCCTGCACTCGCAAGGGAAAGTATATAACCTCTGCTTAAGCTGTTCTCAGGGCTCTCTACTCTTTTCAAGTGAACTCTGAGCCCCAGCATGCTGGACCCCCAACAAACCCTTTGCTGTTACATGAGATAGACTCTTGGTGGTCTCCTCTTCCGACACTCGACCGACCTTTACTTGGATGATTGAATGTAGAAGAGAATATCCAGTCAAAAAGGGATAGTCAGTAGGATTAGGAATATAGTCCGTAGGTTTAGGAAGAAGAGTGAGTATAGGATTTGGACCAAAAGTTCTTTAGCAATAGGGTTTCGGTTAGAGAGTGAATGTAAATGTCAGCACATGTGAAGAATGAGTCACAATGATGAACTGGGGAAAATATGTAGGAAAGCAGATATCAATAGAGACATTAGGAAATCAGGCAAAGTATAAAGTGAGTGATAGGATTAGACATTATCAACAGGGTTGAGTTTCAATATATAATCTTAGGAAGAAACAAATATGTAGTCACCAATAGGTTTGACATTTGAGAGTATTAGGCAACCTGGACATGGATGTTTTTAGTAATACAGGTTCACTTTCTATTTAGCCTTTGGTACAATCATAAGTGTGACTTTTGCATTTTGTGTTCCGAATATTACTGTGATAAAATGTATATGTAGATCAGGTGACATGAGTATTTCTTCCATAATTTTTGGGAGCAATATTTTGAAGACGTATAAATTGAGCACTCTAGGATATGCCAACAAACAATTCTTACACAAACTTTTACCAATGTGGTTCCAAAGGTAGAGGCGCATGACGTATAAATTGAGCACTCTAGGATATGCCAACAAACAATTCTTACACAAACTTTTACCAATGTGGTTCCAAAGGTAGAGGCGCATAGGCAAGGAATGCAAAGTGAACTAATTCTAACCAAAAAAAGAAAAAGAAAAAAAAGTGATACTTTATCTTCCTCTTCTTGTGCCACTCCTGTTTCAAATTACTTAGTCTTGACTGCATGTCTCCTGCAGAAATAATCAAAATCTCTGGAATACATCTTTTGTTTGTTTTGCTTTTGCGGTGCTGCAGATAGAACCCAGGGCCTCCACATGCTTCGGAAAGCACTTGTCTGCTAAACTACATCCATGCTTCCCACCCCGGTACTTTTTTGTTGTTTTGAGAAAGGGTCTTAGTAGCTGGGATTTCAGGCATGCACTATTGCACCAGACTGCTGAATATATAATATATCTTGCCAGTACATTTAGATGCAGAATTGGCTCAACAATAAGAAATTAAGAGGGAGTGTATAAAATAGTAATACTGAAGAACCACTAAGAATACAGAGAAAGTACACTTTTTTCAAATGCAGTCACTTTTAAAAGATTTTTTAAATGGATGACAATAAACTTCTGAAAACTAGACACAAATATCATTCCTATCCTTTGCCTGAATTTCAATACTTTAAATTTTATTTTAATTACAGCTTTACTGAGATACAAATTTATATACCATGCAATCTATTGTATCACATGTGTATCTATTTTATATCCAGTATGGTTATTTCAATAAAATGACACGCTAACTTTTCTGAATGAGTAGAATTACTAGTTAGTACTAGGGTTCAATTCCTAGCTTTGCAAAAACAAACAAACAAACAAACAAAGTTGGCTAACGGATCATATATTCTAATAATCCTAGCATTTTTCCAGTACAAAAAACCCACATTATCCCACAAAGGGATATGAAATAGAATTATATTTTTTCATCTGGGTATGCTAAAGACAAGTCTATTTAGATAATCCTGTTGTTTCAAATGTTGTTGAAAATAATATAAAAATACTTTAATAAAGAATGCAAAATAAAAAAAAATAAATTAGTATTGGGGGTACAAAGAGGTGTACCCTGTGTCTATGAATATAGAAGTAATGCATGAATTGACAATACTGTGAATAAATAATATAACTGATTCCACTTTAAATAATGGATTGATAGAATTGATATCTGAAAATATATAAGAAATTTTATATTGATATAGAATCATTCATTCCAATGAGTTATACATCTAATGGTAATATTAAGGTTATATTTTATCATGAAAGGTGTGTGAGTTCTGCTTCAAAAGTGAGAATGGAAAAGGAAAATAATGTGTTTGGAAGGAAGTCTCATGAAAAGACCAGTCAAGAAACATAGAGGAATGCATGTGTTCTGAAGTAGATAGTGATTGAAAGTGACACAAATGCAAATAATTTTGCTAACTTGTGGATGAAATACATATCCTATGATGTGAATAAACTGAAGAAATAGTAAAGTACCAGTGTTGAATAAAAATGAACGTCAAAATGTACATCATGTCCCATAGTAATCTACTTGGATTGATGTTAAACTGGGTCAGTTACTGTAGAAATATTAGGATTTGTATGCACCATTCACTGATGTTAGTTGTCAGTACTAGAAAACAAATATGTATTTCAGGTGGATGAATAATTCTGAGAATAATCTTGTGAAAAGTTTATTATAAATCCACATACATGAATATGAATGAATTTAGGGTGTGTAAAAGAAGACAGAAGTATTTCATATTTTTAAAAATTTGGAGAGTATATATATATATATATATATATATATATATATATATATATACAGAAACAGACACATATACACACAGAGACATTGAAATGTAGCAATATATATGCCAATTGAAATTGATGTAGAAATACATATCGTCCAAAGATCCAAAAATATTTAATTTACTGAACGTGGATTTGTGTATAATGTTGTTCAAATGGAAGCTCCCCCCTAGGTTAAATTTTCAGTTCCAACAGCATTTAGGAGTGATCTCTTCTCATAATTTGTATCTGCCAAGTCAGCCACCTCACAAGAATGTACATGTGATACCAGGTAGGATTCTATATGTGCATATAAAAATGCATGTGCTGAATAGGCTACAGACAAATGGAGACAGGAATTCAAATATTTGTTAAATTTAAAAACACATGGACAATTATGTCAACAAAATATTGATTAGATTTATAACTCCTACACTATATAATGCAAAAGGCAAGTCCAACTATACACCATGCCTCCTCTGAACTGCTTGGATTTCTATTCTGTTTGGGTTATTGTTCTCCATCATATTAGGATTAGTAGTCAGAGTCTAGTAGGGTATGGGTTAGTGTCAGGAATTCAGTATTTCGAATGGAAAATTGGAAAATGAATCCAATGTGTATGCAAATATGTGCTACAAAAAAATCTTCCAACTCTTATCCACAACAATGCCTTGAAATTACCTTCACCCCAATTAAGACACAATTAGAAGAGAAGAGGTAGAAAATCTGTGAATATATATCTGTAGTGGAATATGCTCAGGAGTTTACAATTTTGGAGGTGGTAGAGCAGTTTTCAAAAGTAAGGGACAGGGTAAACACTCCACAAACATGGAGCTCTGTTGGCCAAATGATTCCTTGAGAAACTGCCTCTGAGGGTGGGCACTTGAAATATATGTGGTTGTCAGAAGCTTTAGCTTCCTTTCTAGTGAGACCATCAAAGCTGGGTCTGCATCTATGTGACATGAAGGTCTTGGTTTCTTATTTTCAAATGAACCTGAGGCAGCAGTGCTGATTTCTCTCTTTGTATGTAAACTGTGGCCACTGGGGGCTAAGTGACGCCCCATGTGGACTCTGAAGCCATTTGTTCATCCTTCAACTTTTGTGGTGTTTCTTGCTGCTGAACTGGGACATTGGTATTTGCTTCACGAAATACAATGAGTTCAACTGGGACACAGTGCTGGAGGAAGTTCTGTCACGTGTTGTGCATCATGTTCTGCAAGAGAATGTACCAACCAGGCTTCAATACCAGATAGCTTGTCCCCTTAACCTCAGCAACCTGATTCTTAACATTACCCTGAAACCTCTCCACATAACAAGATGCCTTTACATAGAAGCGTCTGCTGGCTGCACCATGTCAGTCACAAGCCATTTGGAAGTCAATAGCAGATCCACATGGCCCCACCACAGATATTTTATCACACACTACTGCTCTAGGTCCACTACTCAGCAGGCTCCAACTTTTTGGCATCTCTGTTCTAGATAATTTTCATGAAACTCAGTCAATAAAGGCCCTGTCTAGTATACTCATGATCAGCAACAGACCGTTCAAGAGTTCTCCAGTGCCACCTGTTAATGGCCTCCACAGGGCTTTGAAGAACTCACTTGACCCAAAGAGTCCCTATTCTCACTTGATGGAGGTCAGGAACCTTACAGAGGAAGGCAAGAGACTTCATCCACAATTACTGATCTTTTTGCCATTTTGGTTTTGAATGCACACATGGGATCTTTCTTTAGATTCATCAGGTGCTGAGAATCTAAGCTATAGCCTCACACAGGACCAAGAGGCTGATTCAGACGCATCCCTTTCCAAAGCAATTAAGCACAGAGCCACAGTTGATGCCCATTTATTTCCATTTGAAAACTGTTTTCTTCAGGATTCACAAAGGGATGGCATGAGGCAAAGTCTTTCCTGACATTCAGGGCAACAGAACAATAGCAAAAGGCCCAAAGCAGGGTTTATCCACTGAGACTTTCCTGGACACACTGATATTAGAGTTCTCTGAGATGCTCGCCATTCCCTTCAGCTATCCTGTACATGGCCATGTCACTCAGATTGGAGGTGGTACATATCTTGGACACAAAACAATGAGCCTATTCTTGAGAGTGACCAGAATTGAGGAAGAAATCAGGAACTTAGGAAGATTGCAGGTGTTGCCCATCCATAAGGCAAGGGGCAGTCCACTCCTAAATTGGGCAGGATGAATGCTTGGAAGATTTCTACTAGACAGGACACATTGATGCATTCTTTTTTCTAATGTCTACAACCACGAACACAGTGGGTTACAAAGACATGCAAAAAATCGCCTTGTCAAACGACTTACTAGAAGCAGTCCACTCCAAACCAAACAAACCGCCTTTCCTACCTATTCTCATAAGAAGAGACTAAACCACAAAATCACACACACACCCACAAACGCACCTCCTTTATTCAAGTAGGTCTGTGACTATCTGGAGTGTCCTCTGACTGGTGGGCCATACTATGTTCCCCCAAAAGGCCTGTCCTGTCTCAGATCTGGTCGCGGTGAACCACTACCTGCTTTCTCAGGAAAGGCCCCTCTTCAGAGCTCTCCTGGCATTTGAAATCCTCATATCAGTAGGTACCAAGAAATACTTAGTCTATCCTTGGTTTTTCCAAACAATGGAGCCAACTGGGACTGGAACTGTGACAGGGTCTTGGTCTTCTCTGTCTTCCTGGAGCCCAAGGTCAGGGAGTTTCCTCACCAAGGAAGTGAGGTAGGTCGCTTCATTCAGGAACTGAGTGAGTTTACTGCCTTTGCAACCACTTTGTCCTAACAGTTGATTGCAAGGTTCCCATGAGGTGTAGGCTGCCCCTACTTCCCGAGACAGTTTCAACAGTTAGAATGGTATGTCAACCATAGGAATCCTGGAACAGCTCTCCACACAGGCCTGGTTTGGTCCCTCTTCTCTACATTAAGAAAAGAGAGGCTGATTCAGACACAACGCTTCATCCTGAGTACGTTGTTTGCATTGGAAGATGACTTTTGCTCTCTCAGGTCCTTCATAGCTGCCTATGTCTTTTCCAGGGATCGTTTCTGCTTAAAACTTTGAGGATCTCAGCAGTTGGAAGATCCCCTACATTCCTGTATTGTAAGACCAACTCTGTCGCTGCTCTTCTGCAAAGTTAGATTGAGGGAACAGTGTTTGGTTAGGCTTAATAACAGGTTCGATTTGTATTAAGAAGCATTCTGAGCGATGAATAATGGTATTGGGAATGTGCAATATTTACAAGAATATTTAGGTGAAATATAAGTATGAAAACAGAAATCTAGGTAAAATTTGAAGCCCAGAAGGGCATTGGGCCTTTAATTGGGATACTTAGCTTTGACTTACGTTCTGCACAGATGTCTTAAATAAATCCATATACAATGTCATAGGACCTTGTACCTTGGATGATTGAATGTCACGAGAATATCCAGTCAAAAAGCTATAGTCGGTAGGATTAGGAAGAGTGTCGGTAGGTTTAGAAAGAATAGTGATTATAGGTTTTGGAGGAAATGTTTTTAGCAATTGGGTTTTGGTTAGAGAGTGAATTTAAATGTCAGCACATGTGAAGAGTCAGTCACAATGATAAACTGGGAAAATATTTAGGAAAGCAGAAATCAATAGAGACATTAGGATATCAGGCAAAGTATAAAGTGAGTGATAGGATTACACATTTTCAACAGGCTTGAGGTTGAATATATAATCTTAGGAGGAAACAAATATATAGTCACCAATAGGATTGACATTTGAGAGCGGTAGCAACCTGGACAGGAATATTTTTAGTAATCCATGCTCACTTTCCATTTAGGTTTTGGTACAACCATAAGTGTGACCTTTGCATTTTGTTTCCAGAATATTACTGTGATAACATGTACATGTAGATCAGGTGACATGAGTATTTCTTCCACCATTTCTGGGAGCAATATTGTGAAGACGTATAAGTTAGTACTGGGGATACAAATAGGTGTACCCTGTGTCTATGAATATAGAGATAATGCATGAATAGACCATACTGTGAATAAATAGTATTACTGGTTCCAACTTTGAATAATGGATTGAATTGATATATAAAAATATAGAGGAAATCTTATATTGATATATATATATACATTCATTAAAACCAAATATACATCTAATGGTAATATTAGGGTTATGGTTCATCATGAAGGGTGTGTGAGTTTTGCTTCAAAAGTGATTAGGGAAATCGAAAAAGAAACCTCATGAAAAGACCAGTCAAGAAACATGGAGTTATACATGTGTTCTGAAGCAGGAAGTGATTGAAAATGAAACAAATGCCTATTAATTTTGGAATTTCTAGATGAAATATGTATCAAATGATGTGCATAAATGGAAGAAATTGCAATGTACCAGTGTTGAATAAAAATGAATTTCAAAATACACATCATGTCCCATAGCAATCTATTTGCATTGATGTTAAACTGGGTAAGTTACTGCAGAAATACAAGGATTTGTATGCACCATTCACTGAAGATAGTTCTCAGTACGAGGAAACAAATATGTTTTTCAGGTGTGTGAATATTCCTGGGAATAATCTCATGAAAAGTTGATTAAAAATCCACATACATGGATATGAATTATTTTAGGGAATGTATAATAATACACGTATTTCATATTTTGAAAAATCTGGAGAGTATGTATACACACACTCACACACACAGACGTTAAAAAAGTAGGAATATATATGCCAATTGAAATTCACCATGAATATATATCATCCACAGATATTTTTTTTGACATGGTTTTAAAACCATGGCTTTTGTATCTGCCAAGTGAGCCATCTCACAAGAATGTACGTGTGATTCCAGGTAGGATTCTATATGTGCATATAAAATTACATGTGCTGAATAGGCTGCAGAGAAAGGGAGTCAGGTATTCACATATTTGTTAACTTTAGAAATACATGGAGAACTATTTCAACAGAAAATTGACTAAATTTATAACTCCTACCCTATATAATGCAAAAGGCAAGTCCAACTGTACAACATGCATCCTCTGAACTGCTTATATTTCTATTCTGTTTGGGTTTTTATTCTCCATCATATTAGGATTAGTAGTCAGAGTCTAGTAATGTAGTGGTTACTGTCATGGATTCAGTATTTCTAATGGAAATTTGGAAAATGAATCCAATGTGTATGTAAATATATGCTACACAAAAATCTTTCCACTCTCATCCAGAAAAATGCCTTGACATTACCTTCGCCCCAAGTAAGACACAATTAGAGGAGAAGAATTAGAAAATCTGTGAATACATATATTCAATGAAAAATCCTCAGAAGTTCACAACCTTGGAGGTGGTAGAGGAGTTTCCAAAAGTAAGGGACAGGATAAACACTCCACAAACATGGAGCTCTGCTGGCCTAAAGACTTCTTGAGAAATGCCTCTGAGTTTGGGCACTTGAAATATATGTTGTTTTCAGGAGCTTTAGCTCCTTTCTAGTGAGACCATCAAAGCTGGATCTGCATCTATGTGACCTGGAGGACACGGCATCTTATTTTCCAATGAACATGAGGCAGCAGTGCTGGTTCCTCTCTTTGCAGGTAAACTGTGGCCACTGGGGGCTAAGTGTCTCCCCGTTTGGACTGTGAAGCAATTTGGTCATGATCCACTTTTCGTGGTGTTTTTTGCTGCTGCACTGGGAGTTTGGTGTTTGCTTCATGAAATACAAGGAGTTCATCTGGGACACAGTGCTGGAGGGAGTTCTGTCACATGTGGTGGGTCAGTGTCTGCAGGAGAATGCACCAGCCAGGCTTCTATCCACATAGCTTTCCCCCTTGACCATAGCAACCTGATTCTGAACATTGTCCTGAAACCTCTGCATATAACAAGATGCCTTTACATAGAAGGGTCTGCTGCCTGCACCATGTCAGTCACAAGGCATTTGGAATCCAATGGTAGATCCTCATGGCCGTACCACTGATGTTTTATCACACACCTGCCCACCTCTGCTCTAGGTCCACTTCTCAGCAGACTCCAAATTACTGGCATCTGTGTTCTACACCATGTTAAGGAAACCCTGTCAATCAAGGCACTCTCCGGTATACTCATGATCAGCAACAGGACATCCAAAGGTTCTCCAGTGCCACCTGGTCATGGTAATTTTAAAAATTTCATGATATTTATGTAACCATTTTCAAGGATGAAGTTGGAGGCATTGTGGGTTTCAATTATTCAGAAACCATTAAATGGTGAGGAAGCTCATTTTAATGAAAGCTCTGGAGAACTCTCACAGGCAAGGCTTCCCAAATAGTGGCCAAATCGTCACTTGAAGCCAGGCCCATTGAGGTCTACAATGTGAGGTCCATGTGTGTTTTGACTCTCAATTGTGGCTGCCAAGTCTTTCAGAATAAAATCATGTGATTCTCTGGCTGAGATTCCCAGTGAACTGTGGAAAGCCACCCTGGGACTAGATCTCAGCTTCCAAGGGCGACTCTCATGCGTTGCCTCCGAAAATCTTAACACAATTCATGGCAATTCTTCTCTGAGGTCAGTTCAAGAACTGAGTCTCTAAGGGGAATCACACCAGAATTCAACCCAGGTTGAACCAGTAATCTCTCACAATTAAAACCTAAACACTCCCACATGACCCTCATCTTCTTCCATATAGACACTCATCATAACCTCTGGCTGGAGGTTTCCATGAGTTCACAGCCCAAGACAGTGTCCATAATAAGCTTCCTTGTCCCTCATTTGCCTAAAGTCAGGTTTGCCTGTACACCCTTCCTATGAACCAGGAGTGATCAAATAGGCCTGCCATTTATACTGCTCCACTTCTCCAATTTGAGGCCTACTCACTGTGGGGTTTAAATTCTTTTTGGGAATTGGACGCATGAGAAAACACAAGCACTATGGGCAAGCCACTGCAGAGCTTTGAAGAACCCATTTGACCGAAAGGATCCCTATTCTTCCTTGATGGAAGTAAGTACTCTACCAGAGGAAGGCAAGAGACTTCATCCACAATGACTCCACTTTTAGCCATTTTGGTTTTGGATGCACATATGGAATCTTTCTTTAGATCCATCAGGTGCATAGAATCTAAGCCACAGCCTCACACAGGGCCAAGAGGCTGATTCAGACACATCCCTTTCCAAAGCAATTAAGCAAAGAGCCACAGGAGATGCACATTTATTTCCAATTGAAAAGTCTTTTGTTAAGGCTTCCAAAAGTGTTGGCCTGGGGCAAACACCTTCCTGACATTCAGGGCAACAGAAAAATATGTATGCATAAGGCCCAATGCAGGGTTTCTCCACTGAGATATTCCTAGTCACACTGCTATCTGAGTTTTCTGAGATGCTCGCCATTTCCTTCAGCTATCCATGGCCATGTCACAGACCTTGGAGGTGGTACATATCTTGGACACACAACCATGAGCCTATTCTTGAGAGTGACCAGAATTGAGGAAGAAATCAGGAACTTAGGAAGATTGCAGGTGTTGCCCATCCATAAGGCAAGCCACAGTCCATTCATAAATTGGGCAGGATGAATGCTGGGAAGCTTTCTACTAGACAGGACACATCCATTGATGCATTCTCTTTTCTAATGTCTACAACCACTAACACAGTGGGATACACAGACATAGAAACACTCGCATTGTCAAAGGACTTAGAAGAATCAGTTAATTCCAAACAAACAAACCTCCTTTCCTACCTATTCTGAGAACATGAGACAAAAACCACAAACCCCACCCAAACCCACAAATTCAACTTCTTCCCCCAAGTAGGTCTGTGACTATCCGGAGTGTCCTCTGACTTGTGGGCCATACTGTGTTCTCCCGAAATGGCCTGTCCTGCCTCAGATCTGGTCACCTTGGCCAACTCTGTGAAGTTGTCAGGAGCCAGTGTTAAGCCACTACCTGCTTTCTCAGGAAAGGCCCCTCTTCAGAGCACTCCTGGCATTTGGCCATCCTCACATCAGTAGGTACCAAGAATGACTGACTCTGTCCTTGTTAAATCCAACAAGTGAGCCCACTGGAACTGTGACTGGGACTGGCTCTGGGTGCCTGGCTTCTTGGATCACAAGTTCAGAGAGTTTCATCACCAAGGAAGTTAGGAAGGTCATTTCTTCAGGAACTGAATGAGGTCACTGCCGTGGCAACCACTTTGTCCTAACACTTGCTTACAAGGGTTCCATGAGATGGAGGCTGCCCCTAATTCCTGAGACACTTTCAAAAGTTAGAAGGGTATACCAACCATAGGTACCCAGGAACAGCTCTCCACAAAGGCCCGGTTTGCTCCATCTCCTCTACGTTAAGGACAGAGAGTCTGATTCAGACTCAACCCTTCATCCTGACCAGGTTGTTTGCCATGGAAGATTACTTTTGCTCTCTCCGGTCCTTTATAGCTGCCTACATCTTCTCCAGGGATAATTTCTGCATTGACTTTTGAGGTTTTCAGCAGGTTGAAGATCCCCTACATTCCTGTATTGTAAGAACAAATCTGTCCCTCCTCTTCTGAATACTTAAATTGATGGAACAATGTATGGTTAGTGTTATTAACATGTTCAATTAAAACCAAAACACTACCACATGGCCCTCATATTCTTCCATATACACACTCAACATTACCTCTGGCTGGAGGTTTTCATAAGGGGTGAAGCCCAAGACAGTGTCCAAAATAAGTTCCCTTGCCCCTCATTTGCCTAAAGTCTGGGTTTCCTGGACACCCTTCCTGTGAACCAGGATTGATCAAATAGGCCTGCCATTAATAATGCTCTTTTTATCCTTTTTGAGGCCTACTGAACGTGAGGTATAGATTCTTTATGTGATTTGGAGTCATGTGAAACCCAAGCACATTTTCTGGTCTTTGAAGAACTCATTAGACCCAAAGTATCCCTATTCTTTCTTGATGGAGGTGAGGAACGTAACAGAGGAAGCAAGAGACTTCATCCACAATGACTGATCTTTTTGCCATTTTGGTTTTGGATGCACACATGGGATCTTTCTTTAGATCCATCAGGTGCTGAAAATCTAAGCCACAGCCTCACACAGAGCCCAGAGGATGATTTAGACACATCCTTTTCTAAAGCAATTAATCTAAGAGCCACGGGTGATGCTCATTCATTTCCATTTGAAAGCAGTTTTCTTCAGGCTTCACAAACTGGTGGTCTGAGGCAAAGACCTACCTGACATTCAGGTCAACAGAACAGTAGGTAAGCAAAAGGCACAAAGCAGGGTTTCTCTACTGAGACTTTACTGGTCACACTGATATCTGAGTTTTCTGAGATCCTCCCATTCATTTCAGGTATCCAGTAAATGGCCATGTCACAGAGCTCGGAGGTGGTACATATCTTGGACAAAAAAAAATGAGCCTATTCTGGAGAATGGCCAGAATTCAGGAAGAAAACAGGAACTAAGGAAAATAGTAGGTGTTGCCCATCGATAAGGCAAGCCACAGTCCATTCATAAATTGGGCAGGATGTGTGCTGGGATGCTTTCTACTTGTCAGGACACATGCATTGACGCATTCACTTTTCTCATATCTACAACCACGGACAAAGTGGAATACACAGACATAGAATCACTCACCATGTCAAATGACTTATTAAAAACAGTCCACTCCAAACCAAACAAACTGCCTTTCCTACCTATTCTCAGAACATGAGACAAAACCATAAACTCACATCTACACCCACAAAGGCATATCTTTTACCCACGTAGGTCTGTGAGTAACCAGAGTGTCCTCAGACTGATAGGCCATACTATGTTCCCCCGAAATGGCCTGTCCTGTCTCAGATCTGGTCTCCTTTACCAACTCTGTAAAGTTTTCAGGAGCCATTGGTGAGTCACTACCTGCTTTCTCAGGAAAGGCCCTTCTTCAGAGCTTTCCTGGCATTTAGTTATCCACAAGAAAGACTGACTCTGTTTTTGGTAAATCCTAAAAAGTGAACCCACTGGGAAAGGGACTGGGACTGGCTCTGGGTGCCTGGCTTCCTGGATCCCAAGTTCAGAGGGTTCCATCACCAAGGAAGTGAGGTAGGTCACTTCCTTTAGGAACTGGATGAGGTCACTGCCTTGGAAACCACTTTGTCCTAACATTTGCTTCCAATGGCTCCATGACATGGAGGCTGCCCCTACTTCCTGTGTCACATTCACAAGTTAGAATGGTATACCAACCATAGGCACCTGGGAACAGTCAGAGTCTAGTAGGGTATGGGTTAGTGTCAGGAATTCAGTATTTCAAATAGAAAATAGGAAAATGAATCTAATGTGTATACAAATATTTGCTAGACAAAAATCTTCCCACTGTCCTCCAGAACAATGCCTTGATATTTCCTTCGCCACAAGTAAGACACAATTAGTGGAGAAGAGTTTGAAAATCTGTAAATATGTATCTGGAAAGGAGAATGAATGGAGTTCACAACCTTGGAGGTGGTAGAGGAATTTCCAAATGTAAAAGAAAGGATAAACACTCCACAAACATGGAGCTCTGGTGGCCTAATAAATTTTTGAGAAACTGCCTCTGAGTTTGGGCCCTTGAAATATTTGTTGTTTTCAGGAGCTTTAGCTTCCTTTGTAGTGAGACCATCAAATCTGGGTCAGCATCTATGTGACCTGGATGACATGGTTCCTTATTTTCGATTGAACATGAGGCAGCAGTTCTGAATTCTCTCTTTGTAGGTAAACTGAGGCCACTGGGGTCTAAGTGTCTAACCGTGTGGTCTGTGAAGCCATTTGGTCATACTCGAATTTTTGTGGTGTTATTTACTGCAGTACTCTGAGTTTGGTATTGGCTTCACGAAGTACAAGGAGATAAACTGGGACACAGTCCTAGAGGGAGTACTCTCATGTGTGGTGGGTGAAGGTCTGCAGGAGAATGCACCAACCAGGCTTCTATCCCAAAAAGCTTGCACCATAGCAACCTGATTCTGAACATTGCCCTGAAACCTCTCCATATAACAAGATCCCTTTATTTGTAAGGGTCTGCTGGCTGCACCATGTCAGTCACAAGCCATTTGGAAGCCAAGGGAAGATCCATGTGGCCCCACGACAGATGTTTTATCATACACCTGCCAACCACTGCTCTAGGCCCACTACTCAGCAGGCTCCAACTTTCTGGCATCTCTGTTCTACAACATTTTCATGAAACCCAGTCAATCAGGGCACTGTCTGGTATACTCGTGATCAGCAACAGACATCCAAAGATTCTCTAGTGCCACCTGTTCATAGGAATATCAAAAATTTTATGGTATTTATCTAGCCAATTTTCAAGGATGAAGTTGGAGGCACTGTGGGTTTCAACTCATTCAGGAACCATGAAATAGTGAGGAAGCTAATTTCAATGAAAGCTCGGGACAACTCTCACAGGCAAGGCTTCCCAAAGAGTGGCCAAAAGGTCACATGAAGCGAGGCCCATTGAGGTCTACAATTGAGGTCCATGTGTGTTTTGACTCTCAACTATGACTGCCAAGTCTTTCTGAATAAAGTCATGTGATATCCTGGCTGAGATTCCCAGTGCTCTTTGGAAAGCCAACCTGGGCCTAGATCTCAGTCTCCAAGGGCAACTCTCATGTATGGCCTCCTAAATTCCAAACACAATTCATGCCAATACGTCTCTGAGATCTGTTCCAGAACTCAGTCTCTAAGGGGAATCACACAAGAGTTCAAGCCCAGGTTGACCCTGGAATCTTTTCCAACCGTAACACAAATGACCACAATTAAACCAAAACACTCCAACATGGCCCTCATCTTCTTCCATATAGACAGTCATAATAAACTCTGGCTGGAGGTTTCCATGAGGGGCGCAGCCCAAGACAGTGTTCAAAATAAGCTCACTTGCCACTCATTTGCCTAAAGTCAGGGTGGCATGGAAACCCTTCCTGTGAACGAGGGGTGATCAAATAGGCCTGCCATTAATACTGCTCTACTTCTCCAATTTGAGGCCTACTCTCTGTGGGGTATAGATTCTTTATGTGAATTGGGGTCATGAGAAAACCCAAGCACCTATGGGTACCCTCTGAAGGGATTTGAAGAACCCATTTGAGTGAATCAAGGAGTTGGATCAAAAGACTTTAGATATAGGGTTTTGGTTAGAGAGTGAATGTAAATTTCAGCATATGTGAAGAGTCAGCCACAGTGATGAACTGGGGAAAATGTGTAGGAAAGCAGATATCAATAGAGACATTAGGAAATCAGGCAAAGTACAAAGTGAATGATAGGATAAGACATTTTTAACAGGGTTGAGTTTGAATATACAATCTTAGGAAGAAACAAATATGTAGTCACCAATAGGAATGATATTCGAGATCATTAGTGAATCAGGACATGGATGTTGTTAGTAATACATGCTCACTTTCAATATAGGCTTTGGTACAATCATAAGTGTGACACTTGAATTTTTGTCAGAAATATTACTGTGATGAAATGCATATGTATATCAGGTGACTAGAATATTTCTTCCACCATTTTTGAAAGCAATATTTTAAAGGCTTATAAATTAGTATTGGGGATACAAATAGGAATACCCTTGGTCTATGAATATAGAGATGATTCCTTAATAGACCAAACTGTGAATAAATAATATAACTGGTTCAAACTTTAAATAATGGATTGAATTGATATCTGAAAATATACAAGAAATCTTACATTGATATACATACATTCATTCCAACCAGTTATACATCTAATGATAATATTAGTGTTACGGTTTATTATGAAGAGTGTGTGAGTTTTGTTTCAAAAGTGGTTATGGAAATAGAAAATAATGTGTTTGGAAAGAATCTCATGAAAAGAACAGTCAAGAAACATGGAGGAATACATGTGTTCTGAAGTAGGAAGTGATTGAAAGTGAACCAAATGCCTATAAATTTGTAAAATTGTGGATGAAATGATATATCCTATAATGTCCATAAACTGCAGAAATAGTAATGTACCAGTGTTGAATAAAAATGAACTTCAAAATACACATTATGTCCCATAGGTGTCTACTTGCATTGATGTTAAACTGGGTGAGTCACTGTAGAAATATTAGGATTTCTTAGCACCATTCCCTGAAGTTAGTTTTCAGTACTAGGAAACAAATATGTATTTCAGTGGATGTATATTTCTAAGAATAATCTTGTGAAAAATTGATTATATATCCCCATACAGGAACATGAATGAATTTAGGCAGTGTATAGTAAGACACATATATTTCATATTTTGAAAATCTGGAGACTATATATATATAGACACAAACACACACACATTATAATGTAGCAATATATATGCCAATTGAAATTCATCATGAAAAATAACTCATCTGCATATCAAAAAATATTCATTATACTGAACATGGATTATGTATAATGTTGTTCATCTAGGAAGGTCACCCATGGGTTGAATTTTTAGTTCCAACAGCCTTTAGGAGAAGTGATCTCTTCCCACAATTTGTATCTGCCAAGTCAGCCACCTCACAAGAATGTACGTGTGAAACCAGGTAGGATTCTATTTGTGCATATAAAAATACATGTGCTTAATAGGCTACAGAGAAAGAGAGACAGGAATTCACATATTTCTTAACTTTAAAAACACATGGAGAATTATTTCAACAAATAATTGACTAGATTTATAACTCCTACCTTATATCATGCAAAAGGCAAGTACAACTACACACCATGCCTCTTCTGAACTGCTTGTATTTCTATTCTGTTTCGGTTATTTTTCTCATCATATTAGTATTAGTAGTCAGAGTCTATAAGGGTATGGGCTAGTGTCAAGGATTCAATATTTCGAATGAAAAATTGAAAAATGAATCCAATGTGTATGCAAATATGTGCTACAAAAAAATCTTCCTTCTCTCAAATAGAACAATGACTTGACATTACCATTGCCCCAAGTAAGTCACAATTAGAGGAGAAGAGTTAGAAAATCTGTAAATACATATCTGCAATGAAAAATGCTCAGGAGTGCACAACCTTGGAGGTGGTAGAGGAGTTTCCAAAAGTAAGTGACATGGGAAATACTCCACAGACATGAAGATCTGCTGGGCTAAACACTTCTTGAGAAACTGCCTTTGAGGTTGGGCACTTGAAATATATGTTGTTTTCAGGAGCTTTCACTTCCTTTATTGTGAGACCATCTAAGCTGGGTCTGCATCTGTGTGACCTGGAGGACATGGCATCTTATTTTCCAATGAACATGAGGCAGCAGTGCTGAATTCTCTCTTTGTAGGTAAACTGTTGCCACTGGGGGCTAAGTGTCTCCCCGTGTGGACTGTGAAGCCATTTGGTCATCTTCCACTTTTCGTGGTGTTTCTTGCTGCTACACTGGTAGTTTGGTATTGGCATCACGAAATACAAGGAGTTCAACTGGAACACAGTGCTGGAGGGAGTTCTGTCACGTGTAGTAGGTCGGGGTCTACAGTAGAATGCACCAACCAGGCTTCTATCCCACATAGCTTGCCCCCTTGATCATAGCAACCTGATTCTAAACATTACTCTGAAACTTCTCCATATAACAAGATGCCTTTATATACAATAGTCTGCTGGCTGCACCATGTCTGTCTCAAGACAATTGAAAGTCAATGGCAGATCCACATGGCCCCACCACAGATGTTTTATCACACACCTTCCCACCACTGCTCTAGGCCCAATACTCTGCAGTCTCCAACTTTCTGGCATCTCTGTTCTAAACATTTTCATGAAACCCAGTCAAACAAGGCACTGTCTGGTATACTCATGATCAGCAAAAGTACATCAAAAGGTTCTCCAGTGCCATCTGGTCATGAAAATTTCTAAACATTCATGGTATTGATCTAGCCAAATTTCAAGGATGAAGGTGGAGGCACTGTGGGTTTCAATTCATTCAGGAACCATTAAATGTTGAGGAAGCTCATTTCAATGAAAGATCTGGAGAACACTCACAGGCAAGGCTTCCCAAAGAGTGGCCAAAAGGTCACATGAAGCCAGGCCCATTGAGGTCTACAATGTGAGGTCCATGTGTGTTTTGACTCTCAACTATGGCTGTCGATTCTTTCAGAATAAAATCATGTGATATCCTGGCTGAGATTCCCAGTACTCTTGGGAAAGCCACCCTGGGCCTAGATCTCAGTTTCAAAGGGCGACTCTCATGTGTGGCCTCCTGAAATCGCAACACAATTCATGGCAATACTTATCTGAGGTCAGTTCCAGAACTCATTCTCTAAGGGGAATCACACCAGTGTTCAAGCCCAGTTGGACCCAGTCATCTCTTCCATCTGCCACACAAATGACCACAATTAAAACCAAAACACTCCCACATTGTCCTCATCTTCTTCCACATAGACACTCCTCATAACCTCTGGCTGGAGTTTTTCATGAGGGGCGCAGCCCAAGACAGTGCCCCAAATAAGCTTTCTTGCCCCTCATTTGCCTAAAGTCAGGGTGGCCTGGACACACTTCCTGTGAACCAGGAGTGATTAAATAGGCCTGCCATTAATACTGCTCCACTTCTCCACTTTGAGGCCTTCTTACTGTGGGGTTTAGTTTCTTCTTTTTTTAAAAAAATTTGAAATTTAATTGGAAAGTTAAAAAAAATTGTATTGCAGAATATTAAATTTCTTATGCAAAAGCCTTTATCTAGTTTGTGAGGGAAACCTTGATGCCTTGCCAATCTGGTTATATGGAGACACTGAAAATTTTCTGTTACATACTTCATGGATGAATGGCTACAGCACATCGTTTTTTCAAACTGAAAGGCAGATAACAGCAAGTAAGATAACAAATAAAAGCCAATTTTATTAAAAAATAAAGTTGTAAAATGTCTCAAATATTGGAAATTAAATTCATTTTTTTCTTTTTCTTTTGATTGTTCGAAACATTATAAAGCTCATGCTATATCATCTTTCATACATTTGACTCATTTGGGTTATGAACTCCCATTTTAACCCCAATACAAATCGCAGAATCACATCAGTTACACACTCACGTTTTTACATAATGGCATATTAGTGATTGTTGTATTCTGCTACCTTTCCTATCCCCTACTATCCCCCTCCCCTCCCCACCCATCTACCCTCTATACCTCATCTGCTATTGTTCAATTCTCTCCCTTGTTTCCCCCCCTTTCCCCTCACAACCTCTTATATGGAATTTTGTGTAACATTTAGTGTCTCCTACAATTTCCATATGCTTTCCATTCTCTTTCCCTTTCTCTCCCCCCACTCATCTCCATTTAGTGTTAATATTTTCCTCATGCTCTTCTTCCCTGTTCTGTTCTTATTTGCTCTCTTTATATCAAAGAAATATTTGACATTTGTTTTTTAAGGATTGGCTAGCTTCGCTTAGCATAATATGTTCTAATGCCATCCATTTCCCTTCAAATTCTATGATTTTTGTCATTTTTAAATGCTGCATAATACTCCATTGTGTATAGATGCCCCTTTTTCTATCCATTCGCCTACTGAAGGTCATCAAGTTTGGTTCCACAGTCTAGCTATTATGAATTGTGCCGCTATGATCAGTGATGTGGCAGTATCCCTATAGTGCGCTCTTTTAAGATCCTCAGGGAATAGTCCGAGAAGTGATATAGCTGGGTCAAATGGTGGATCCTTTCCCTGCTTTCCCAGGTATCTCCATACTGCTTTCCAAATTGGCATCAACAATTTGCAGTCCCACCAGCAGTGTACAAGTGTACCCTTTTCCCCACATCCTCGCCAACACTTATTGTTGTTTGATTTCATAATGGCTGCCAATCTTACTGGAGTGAGATGGTATCTTAGGTTGGTTTTGACTTGAATTTTCCTAACTGCTAGAGATGGTGGGCATTTTTTCATGTTCTTGTTGATGGATTGTATGTCCCCTCTGTGAAGTGTCTGTTCAGGTCCTTGGCCCATTTGTGGATTGGTTTATTTGTTATCTTATTGTTTAATTTTTTGAGTTCTTTGTATATTCTAGATATTAGGGCTCTATCTGAAGTGTGAGCCGTAAAAATTTGTTCCCAAGATGTAGGCTCTCTATTTACCTCTCTTATTGTTTCTCTTGTTTCGAAAAAACTTTTTAGTTTAAGTAAGTCCCATTTGTTGATTCTTGTTATTAACTCTTGTGCTATGGGTGTCCTATTAAGGAATTTGGAGCCCAACCCCACAGTATGTACATCGTAGCCAAATTTTTCTTCTATCAGATGCAGTGTCTCTGATTTTATATCTTGCTCCTTGATCCATTTAGAGTTAACTTTTGTGCATGGCGAGAGAAAGGGATTCATTTTCATTTTGTTGCATATGGATTTCCAATTTTCCCTGGACCATTTGTTGAAGATGCTATCCTTCCTCCATTGCATGCTTTTAGGCCCTTTTTCAAATATAAGAAAGTTGTACTTTTGTGGATTAGTTTCTGTGTCCTCTATTCTGTACCATTGGTCCAGCTGCCTTTTGTGATACCAGTACCACGTTGTTTTTGTTACTATTGCTTTGTAGTACAGTTTGAACTCTGTTATCACTATACATCCAGATTCACACTTCCTGCTTAGAATTGCTATTGCTTTTCTGTGTCTATTGTTTTTCCATATGAAATTCATGATTGCTTTATATATTTTTACAAGAAATGCCATTGGGATTTTGATTGGCATTGAATTAAACCTGTAGAGAACTTTGGGTAATATCGCAATTTTGATGATGTTAGTTCTGCCTATACATGAACAGGGTACATTTTTCCATCCTCTAACACCTTCTTCTATCTCTTTCTTTAGAGTTATGTAACTTTCATTGTATAAATCTTTCACCTCTTTTTTTAGGTTGATTCCCAAGTATCTTATTTTCTTTGAGGATATTGTGAATGGAGTGGTTTTCCTCATTTCAATTTCAGAAGTTTTGTTGCTGATATACAGGAATGCCTTTTTTTTCTTGTTGATTTTATATCCTGCCACTTTGCTGAATTCATTTATTAACTCTAGCAGTTTCTTTGCATACCCTTTTGGGTTTGTTAAATATATTATCATGTCATCCTCAAATAGCGAATATTTAAGTTCTTCTTTTTCTATTTTTATGCCTTTAATTTCTTTTGTTTGTCTAATTGCTCTGGCTAGTATTTCAAGAACTAAATTGAATAGAAGTGGTGATAGAGGGCATCTCTGTCTTGTTCCAGATTTTAGAGGGAATGCCTTCAGTTTTTCTCCATTTAGGATGATGCTAGCCTGAGGTTTAGCATATATAGCTTTTACCATGTTGAGGTAAGTTCTTGTTATCCCTAATTTTTATAGTGTTTTGAACATAAAGGAATGCTGAACTTTGTCAAATGCTTTATCTACATCTATCGAGATGATCATATGGTTTTTGTCTTTAAGTCTATTGATGTGGTGGATTACATTTATTGATTTCCATATATTGAACCAAGCTTGCATCCCAGGGATGAATCCTACTTGATCATGAAGCACAATTATTTTGATATGCTTTTGTATTCAATTCGCCAGGATTTTATTGAGAATTTTTGCATCCAAGTTTATTAGAGGTATTGGTCTGTAGTTTTCTTTCTTTGAAGTGTCTTTGTCTGGTTTTGGAATCAGGGTGATGTTGGCCTCATAGAATGAATTTGGAGGAACTCCTTCTTTTTCTATTTTTTTGAAATAGCTTGAAAAGGATTGGTATTAATTCTTCTTTGACGGTTTTGTAGAACTCCACTGTATACCTATCCAGTCCAGGGCTCTTTTTGGTTGGTTGTCTTTTGATGGTTTCTTATTTTTCTTCCTTTGTTATTGGTCTATTTAAATTGTGGGTGTCTTCCTGACTCAATCTGGGCAGATCATAAGAGTTAAGAAATTTATCGATATCTTATTTATCTTCTATTTTATTGGAATAAAGGGTTTCAAAATACTTTCTAATTATCTTCTGTGTTTCTGTAGTGTGTGTTGTGATATTACCATTTTTATTCCATATGTTAGTAATTTGAGTTCTCTCTCTTCTTCTCTTCATTGGCATGGCTAAGGGCCTGTCGAACTTATTTATTTTTTCAAAGAACCAACTTTTATTTATTTCAATTTTTACAATGCAGTTTTTTTGTTTCAATTTCGTTGATTTCTCCTCTAATTTTAATTATTTCTTGTCTTCTACTACATTTGATGTTGTTTTGCTATTCCTTTTCTAGGTTTTTGAGGTGTAGTGTGAGTTCATTTATTTGTAGTTTTTTTTTTTTTTTTTTTTGAGGAAAGAATTACAAGAAATGAATTTCCCTCTTAAAACGGCTTTCATTGTGTCCCATACAATCCGGTATGTTGTGTCTCTCTTGTCATTTGTCTCTAAGAATTTTTTTATCTCCTCCTTTATGTCTTCTGTAACCCACTGATCATTCAGTAACATATTGTGCATTTTCCATGTGATGTAGAATTTTTCCTTCCTTCTTTTTTCATTGATTTAAAGTTTCAATCCATTATGATCAGATATGGTGCATGGTATTATCTCCATACCTTTATATTTACTAAGAGTTTCCCTATGGCATAATATATGGTCTATATTGGAGTAGGATCAATGTGCTGCTGAGAAGAACGTGTATCCACTTGATGATGGTTGATATATTTTATATATGTTGGTTACGTCTAGGTTATTGATTGTGCTATTGAGTTCTATGGTATCTTTATTCAGCTTTTGTCTGGAGGAAGGCAAGAGACTTCATCCACAACGACTGCCCTTTTTGCCATTTTAGTTTTGGATGCACACATGGGATCTTTCTTTAGATCCATCAGGTGCTGAGAATCTAAGCCACAGGCTCACACAGGGCCAAGATGCAGATTCAGAAACATCCCTTTCCAAAGCAATTAAGCAAAGAGCCACAGGTGATGCCCATTTATTTCCATTTGAAAACTGTTTTCTTCAGTCTTCACAAAGGGGTTGCCTGAGGCAAAGACCTTCCTGACATTCAGGGCAACAGACGAATAGGGAAGCAAGAGGTCCAAAGCAGGATTTCTCCACTGAGACTTTCTTGGTCACACTGATATCTGAGTTTTCTGAGATACTCGCCATTCCCTTCAGCTATCCAGTACATGGCCATGTCACAGAGCTTGGAGGTGGTACATACCTTGGACACAAAACCATGAGCGTATTCTAGAGAGTGGCCAGAATTCAGGAAGAAAACAGGAACTTAGGAAGATGGCGAGTGTTGCCCATTTATAAGGCAAGCTGCAGTTCATTCATAAATTGCACAGGATGAATGCTGGGAAGCTTTCTAGTAGACTGGACAAATCCCTTGATGCATTTTCTTTTCTAATGTCTACAACAACGGACACAATAGGATATATAGACACAGAAACACTCGCCTTGTCAAATGACTTACTAGAAACAGTCCACTCCAAAACTAACAAACCACCTTTCCTACCTATTCTGAGAACAGGAGACAAAACAACAAACCCACAACCACACCCACAAAGGCACCTCCTTTCCCCAGTAGGTCTCTGACTATCCAGAGTGTCCTCTGACTGGTGGGCCATAATATATTCCCCCATATTGGGGTGTCCTGTCTCTGATCTGGTCTCCGTGGCCAACTCTGTGATGCTGTCAGAAGCCAGCGATGAGCCACTACCTGCTTTCTCAGGAAAGACCCCTCTTCAGACCTTCCTGGCATTTGGCCAACCTAACATCAGTATGTACCAAGAAAGACTGACTCTGTCCTTGGTAAATCCAAACAAGTTTGACCACTGGGACTTGCACTGGGACTGGCTTTGGGTGCCTGGCTTCCTGGATCCCATGTTCAGAGAGTTTCATCACCAAGGAAGTAAGTTGAGTTCATTTCCTTCAGGAACTGAATGAGAACACTACCCTGGCAACCACATTTTCCTAACAGTTCCTTCCGAGGGTCCCATGAGATGGAGGCTGCACCTACTTGCTCTGACATTTTCACAAGTTAGAATGGTATATCAACCATAGGCACCCGGGACCAACTCTCCACACAGGCCTGGTTTGGTCCATTTTCACTACATTAAGAAAAGAGAGGCTGATTCATACACATCCTTTCATCATGACCAGGATGTTTTCCATGTAAGATGACTTTTGCTCTCTCAGGTCCCTCATAGCTGCCTACATCTTCTCCAGGGATTATTTCTGCATGGACTTTTGAGGTTGTCAGCTGGTGGAAGATCCCCTACCTTCCTGTATTGTAAGACGAACTCTGTTCCTGCTCTTCTGTAAATGAGATTGAGGGAACAGTGTATGGTTAGGGTTAATAGCATGTTCGATTTGGGTTAGGAATCATTCTGCTGGATGAATAATGGTATTGGGAACCTGTGATATTTATAAGAATATAGATGTGAAATATATGTATGAGAACAGAGATCTAGGAAAGATTTGAAGCCCAGATAGAAATTGAAGCCACAATTCGTATACTTAGCTTGAATTATGTTCTGCACCGAGGTCTCAGATAAATCAATATACAATGGCATAGGACCTTGTACCTCGGATGTTTGAATGTAGAAGAGAACATGCAGTCAAAAAGGGATAGTCTGTAGGATTAGGAAGATAGTCAGTAGGTTTAGGAAGAATAGTGAGTATAGGAGTTGGACCAAAAGTTCTTTAGCATTAGGGTTTCAGATAGAGAGTGAATGTAAATGTCAGCACATTTGAAGTTACAGTCACAATGATGAACTGGGGACAATATGTAGAAAAGCAGATATCAATAGGGACATTAAGAAATCAGGCATAGTATAAAGTGAGTGATAGGATTAGATATTTTCAAAAGGCTTGAGGTTGAATATATAATCTTAGGAAAAAACAAATATGTAGTAACCAATAGGATTGACATTTGAGAGCATTATTCAACCTGGACAGATGTTTTTAATAATCCATGCTCACTTTCCATTTAGGCTTTGGTACAATCATAAGTGTGACCTTTGCATTTTGTGTCCAGAATACTACTGTGGTAAATGTATATGTAGATCAGGTGACATGAGTCTTTCTTCCACCATTATGGGGAACAATATCCTGAAAACTTATAAATTAGTACTGGGGATACAAAAAGGTGTACCCTGTGTTGATGATTATTCAGATGATGCATGAATAGACCATATTGTGAATAAAGTATATAACTGGTTCCAACTTTAAATAATGGATTGAATTTGCATCTGAAAAAAATATATGAAATCTTATATTGATATACATACATTCATTCCAACCTGTTATATATCTAATGGTATTATTAGGGTTACAGTTTATCATGAAGAGTGAGTTTTGCTTGAACAATGATAATGGAATCGAAAATAATGTGTTTAGAATGAAGTCAAGTGAAAAGACCAGTAGAGAAATATGGAGGAATACATGTGTTCTGAAATAGTAATTAATTGAAAGTGAACCAAATGCCTATAAATTTGTGAACTTCGGAATGAAAAAAAATATATCCTATGATGTACATAAACTGAAGAAATTTTAATGTACCAGTGTTTAATAAAAATGAACTTCAAAATATACATCATGTCCCATAGAAATCTACTTGCATTGATGTTAAACTGGGTCAGTTACAGTAGAAATATTAGGATTTGTAAGCACCATTCACTGACCTTAGTTTTCAGTAGTAGGAAACCAATATGTATTTCAGGTGGTTGAGTATTTCTTAGAATAATCTTGTGAAAAGTTGATTATACATCCACATACATGAATACGAATGAATTTAGGGAGTGTATAATAAGATACATATATTTCATATTTTGGAAATTCTGGAGAATATATATATATATATATATATATATATATATATATATATATATATATACATACAAATACACACACACACATTAATATGTAGAAATATATATGCCAATTGAAATTCATCATAAAATATAATTCATCCACATATCCAAAAATATTCATTTTACTAAACATGGATTTATGTATAATGTTTTTTACTAGGAAGCTCACCCATAGGTTGAATTTTCAGTTCAATCAGTATTTAAGGGGAGTCATCTCTTCTCACAATTTTTATATTCCAAAGTCAGTGAGCTCACAAGAATGTACGTGTGATACCAGGTAGGATACTATATGTGCATAAAAAATACATGTGCTGAATAGGATACAGATAAAGGGAGACAGGAATTTACATATGTGATAACTTTAAAAACTCATGAAGAAATATTATTATAAAAAGTTGACTAGATTTAAAACACATACTCTTGATAAAGCAGAAGGCAAATACAAGTATACACCATGCTTCCTATGAAAGGACTGTATTTCTATTCAGTTAGGTTTCTTTTTCTCCATCATATTAGGATTAGTAGTCAGATTCTAGTAGGGTATGGGTTGGTGTCAGGGATTCAGTGTTTCAAATGGAAAATAGAAAAATGAATCTAATGTGTATGCAAACATGTACTACAGGAACAACTTCCCACTCTCTTCCAGAACAATGGCTTGACATAACCATCGTTCCAAGTAAGACACAATTAGAGGAGAGGAGTTAGAAAATCTGTGAATACATATGAGAAATGTAAAATGCTCAGGAGTTCACAACACTGGAAGTAGAAGAACAGTTTCCAAAAGTAAGGGAAAGGGTAAACACTTTACAAACATGGAGCTCTGCTGGCCTAAAGACTTCTTGAGAAACTTCCTCTGTGGTTGGGCACATGAAATATTTGTAATTGTCAGGAAATTTAGTTTCATTTGTAGTGACACCATGAAATCTGGGTCTGCATCTATGTGACCTGGAGGACATGGTTTCTTATTTTCTAATGAACATGAGGCAGCAGTTCTGAATTCTCTCTTTGTAGGTAAACTGTGGCCACTGGGAGCTAAGTGTCTTCCCGTGTGGTCTGTGAAGCCATTTGGTCATGCTCCAATTTTCAGGGTGTTTCTTACTCCTGAACTGGGAATTTGGAATTGGCTTCAAGAAATACAAGGAGTTCAACTGGGACACAATGCTAGAGGGAGTTCTGTCACGTGTGGTTTGTTATGGTCGACAAGAGAATGTACGAACCAGGCTTTAATCCCACATAGCTTTCCCACTTGACTATAGCAACCTGATTCTGAACATTGCCCTGAAACCTCTCCATATAAAAAATGCCTTTACATATAAGGGTCGGCTGCCTGCACCATGTCAGTCGCAAGTCTTTTGGAAGCCAATGGAAGATCCAGGTGATCCTACCAAAAATATTTATTTACACACCTACAGTCCACTGCTCTATGCCCACTATTCAGCAGGCTCCAACTTACTGGCATCTCTGTTCTACAACATTTTCACGAAACCCACTCAATCAAGGCACTGTTTGGTACACTCATGATCAGCAACAGGACATTCAAAGTTTATCCAGTGCCACCTGGTCATGGAAATTTCAAAAATTTCATGGTATTTATCTAGCCCTTTTTCAAGGATAAAGTTGGGGGCACTGTGGGTTTCAATTAATTCAGGAACCATTAAATGGTGAGGAAGCTCATTTCAATGAAAGCTCTGGAGATCACTCACAGGAAAGCCTTCCCAAAGACTGGCCAAAAGGTCACATGAATCCAGGCCCATTGAGGTATACAAAGTGTGATCCATGTGTGTTTGTATTCTCAACTAAGCGTCCCAAGTCTTTAAGAATTAAATCATGTGATATCCTGGCTCAGAATCCCCGAGCACTGTGGAAAGCCATCCTGGGCTTAGATCTCAGATTACAAGGGTGATTCTCATGCGTGACCTCCTAAAATCCCAACACTATTTTTTGCAATACTTCTCTGAGATCAGTTCCAGAACTCAGTCTCTAAGGGGAATCACACCAGAGTTCAAGCTCCGGTGGACACAGTCATCTCTTCCAACTGCCACACAATTGACGACAATTAAAACCAAAACACTCCCATATGGCCCTCATCTTCTTCCATATAGACACTCATCATAACCTCTGGCTGGAGGTTTCCATGAGAGGCTCAGACCAAGACAGTATCCACAATAAACTACCTTGCCCCTCATTTGCCTAAAGTCAGGGTGGCCTGGACACGCTTCCTGTTAACCAGGAGTGATCAAATAGGCCTGGTGTTAATACTGTTCTGCTTGTCCAATTTGAGGCCTACTGACTGTCAGATATTGATTCTTTATGTGAATTGGAGTCATGAGAAAACCCAAGCACCTATGGGCTAGCCTCTGCAGGTTTTGAAGAACTCATTTGACCCAAAGGATCCCTATTCTCACTTGATGGAGGTCAGGAACCTTACAGAGGAAGGCGAGAGACTTCATGCCAATGACTGCTCTTTTGGCCATTTTGGTTTTGGATGCACGCATGGGAAATTTCTTTAGATCCATCAGGTGCTGAGAATCTAAGCCACTGCCTCATACAGAGCCAAGGGGCTGATTCAGACACATCCCTTTTCAAAGCAGTTAAGGAAAGAGCCACATGTATGCCCAATCATTTCCATTTGAAAACTGTTTTCTTCAGGCTTCACAAAAGGGTGGCCTGAGTCAAAGACCTTCCTGAAATTCAGGAAAACAGAACAATAGGTAAGCAAATGGCCCAAAGCAGAGTTGCTCCACTGAGAATTTCCTGGTCACACTGATACTTGAGTTTTCGAGATGCTCGCCATTCCTTTCAACTATCCAGTACATGGCCAGTCACAGAGATTGAAGGTGGTACATATCATGAACAAAAAACCATGGTCCTATTCTGTAGAGTGGCCAGAATTCAGAAAGAAAACAGGAACTTAGGAAGATAGCAGGTGTTGCACATCAATAGGGCAAGCTACAGTCCATTCATAAATTGGGCAATTTGAATGCTGAGAAGCTTTCTACTAGACAGGACACATCCATTGATGCATTCTCTTTTCTAATGCATACAACCACGGACACAGTGAAATACTCAGACATAAAAACACTCGCCATGTCAAAAGACTTACTAGAAACACTAAACTTCAATCCAAACAAACCGACTTTCCTACCTATTCTAGGAAAATGAGACAAAACCACAAACCCACAACCACACCCACAAAGGCACCTCCTTCCCCCAAGTAGGTCTGTGACTATCCAGAGTGTCCTCTGACTTGTGGGCCATAATATGTTCCCCCAAATTGGCCTGTCCTGTCTCAGATCTGGTCTCCTTGACCAACTCTGTGAAGTTCTCAGTAGCCAGCGGAGAGCCACTACCTGCTTTCTCAGGAAAAGCCCCGCTTCAGAGATTTCCTGTCATTTGGCCTTTCTCACATCTGTAGGTACCAACAAAGACTGACTCTGTCCTTGCTAAATCCAAACAAGTGAGACCAATGGGACTGGGACAGGGACTGGCTCTGGGTGCCTGGCTTCCTGGATTCCAAGTTCAGAGAGTTCCATCACCAAGGAAGTTAAGTGAGGTCCCTTCCTTCAGAAATTGAATGAGGTCACTGTCTTGGCAACCACTTTGTCCTAACTGTTGCTTTCAAGGGTCCCATGACACGGAGGCTGCCCCTACTTTCTGTGACACTTTCACAAGTTAGAATGGTATATCAACAATAGGCACCCAGGAATAGATCTCCACACAGGCCTAGTTTGGTCCACCTTCTCTACGTTAAGAAGTGAAGCTGATTCATACACAACCTTTTATCCTGACCAGGTTGTTTGCCATGGAAGATGACTTTTGGTCTCTCAGGTCCTTCATTGCTGCCTACCTCTTATCCAGGGATCATTTCTGCATGGACCTTTGAGGTTCTCAGCAGGTGGAAGGTTCCCTACATTTCAGTATTGTAAGATCAACTCTTTCCCTGCTCTTCTGTAAAGTTAGATTGAGGGAACAGTGTATGGTTATGGTTAATAACATGTTCCGTTTGGGTTAGAAATCATTCTGCTGGATGAATAATGGTATTGGGACCTTGCTATGTGTATAAGAATATATAGGTGAAATATATGTATGAAAACAGAAATCTAAGTATGATTTGAAGTCCAGAATGACATTGGGCTCTTGATTGGGATATGCAGCATTGAATTACGTTCTGCAGAGGTGTCTGAATTAAATCAATATACAATGCCATAGTACCTTGTACCTTGGATGAATTAATGTAGAATGAACATCTAGTCGAAAAGGGATAGTCCATAGTGAAAGGTTAATAAAATAGGTACTAGTCACTTCCTGTTTTTCTGTATGCTTAACAAAACAATGTTGAAATCTTGAGAAATGTTTGCTAATCTTGTTTCCAGAATGTACTGTTGCCAACTGCCAAACTGCAGAATGTACTCCCTCACTCGGTGTCACGCAAACCGCCCACTTGCCCTCACCCATTTGTAAACTTCCCTCTCTTCCCTCTCCAAGGAAATTATATAAGCTCTGCTTAAGCTGTTCTCAGGGCTCTCTGCTCTATTTAAGTGAGCTCTGAGCCTCAGCATGCTGAACCCCAAATAAACCCATTGCTGTTGCATGAGACAGACTCTTGGTGGTCTCTTCCTTCGACACTCGCCTGACCTTTACATATTGAGGTTCCACCGAGTTCCGGCAGTGGCGGACGAGAGACCCCAATGGGCTCCTCTCGGAGCAAGTAAGGTGCCTCTTTCTGGTTTCAGGTTTCATGTTAGGGCTTGGCAAAATCTCTGGCGATGAAGAGCCTGAGCTCCCTCCGAAGGTGGCTGAGAGACGTGTCACAGAGACACAGGGCACCTCCCTGGGAGACGCCGCAGAAGACTCGGGAAATCAAGGAAAAATAGTCTCCTCGACTCAGTGATATTTTGTTTCAGATTCGGTATTGTCATCCCATCGGGTTTTGCCGGCTACTCATTCCTGGTCTCAGTGTTTGACGTCCATTGCCTGTCTTTATGGTCTTGTCTTATCTGTGTCGTGTGTCCTTGCTTTTGCTGTTTGTGTACCTTTCATTATGGGACAGAGCAGTTCAATGCCTCTGTCCCTGACCCTTGATCACTGTAACAAAGTCCGCTTAAGAGCTCAGAATCTTTCTTTTTTTAGTAAAATGCTGGACCTGGCAGAATCTCTGTGCCTCAGAATGGCCCACCTTTGAATTTGGATGGCCCCTAGAAGGATCTTTCTACTTCACACTAATTTAAAAAGTCAGAGATATTATCTCAGCCGGGGACACATAGCCATCTGGATCAACAGCCATATATCTTAACTTGGCAGAACATCTGCAAATCTCCTCCTCCATGGGTGAAGCCTTTCCTTGCCCCTGCCTCTGCTCCTACTCCTTCCCCCATGATCTCTCAAACCCTCTCAACCTCCTCCTCCTCCACCCTTTGTTCTCCCTGAGTCACAGATTTGACTCTACTGGACTCTTCTTCCCCTACTAATCCCCTGCCCTCGTCCCCTAACCCACAACACCCTCAAATGGATTTCCCTGCTGCTGACTCAGCCTCTCTACCTTTGGAGGAAGCTCAGCCAGTGATAGGATCTGATAATGGACCAGTGTTCATGGCCCAGGTAAGTCAGGGGTTAGCCAGGAACCAGGGAATTAATTGGAAGTTATATTGTGCTTATAGACAGCCGAGTTCAGGACAGGTAGATAGAATAAATTGAACCATTAAAGAGACCTTAAGAAAATTAAACTTAGAGACCAGCATAAAAGATTGGACTATGCTCCTGCCTTATGCAATGTTTCATGCAAGAAATACTCCCTCTGTTTCTTTGAGTAACCTTAGCCCCTATGAAATTCTCTATTGTAGCCCTCCTGCAGTAAGGGACCTAAGCCCGACTCAAAGACCTAACCATTCCATCCACACCCCCTTGCTTGACAGACTTAAAGCTCTAAAAAGAACTCAGTGATACCTGTGTAAACAGCTGGCCACTGCCTACCAAACTGGGGACAAAGGGACTCCACATCGATATCAAGTAAGAGACTTCATCTACATAAGATGAAATCAAGTATCATCCTTGGAACCCTGCTGAAAGGACCATAGCCGGTGCTACTTATAACACCTACAGTGGTAAAGGTAGACGGAATCAATTTCTGGATCCATGCCTCTCATCTCAAGCCTGCGCCCTGTCCAGACTCTGGCTGGAAACTGGAAAAGACTGGTAAAACCTTCAAATTGCGTATTTGCCATGTGGATAAGTCTATGGACTCTCTCCTTGGCCACAAGTGGTCCTAAGCCACATCAGCCCATTCAGCAGTGATGGCTGATCACAAATCCTACTGGAAAAGAAGTATAATCTATCTCGCATACAGCCCCCTGAGGGACCTGGTGGCCATCACTCCTCTCAGACATTTGTCAGCTGGCTATAGGTCTTAACTATTGGGATATCCCTGATGAAGAGGATACCACTAAAATTCCATTAAATTATTTCCGTACGATAGATAATGGAAACAAACATTATGGATGTAGGGACACGCAAGCCAGATGCAGGTTGGCTAGCCTAGATTACTATGTTTGCCGGGCAGACTCTCAAAGCCACAGTCACGGCTGTGTGGGGGGAAAGCCGACTTCTTCTGTAAGTCATGGGGATGTGAGCATACAGGGGCTGCCTGATGGAACCCAAACTCCTCATCAAATTCAGTACACATCATTGGCCATATTACCAATTAGATAAGAAGAACCGATGGCCCCCAGAGGGGTCTCTAGATCCTCAAATTCTGCGTGACCTTTTCCCTCCTTCACTCACATCCTGAACTATGCTTCTCCAATAGATCCTCACCCTCAGCCTTCTGCTCCAGACACTCTGCTGTCACTCCCACCTCAGCAACCTGATTTCTCCCCTCCAATTACTAGATCAAAAACCCAAACCTCTTCTGGTTCTCAGACCATTGCCTCCTTGCTGAGGCAGCAGGTACTGAAGTACCCCTCCACCCACTCACTCCTCTCTTGTCCTGTCAGTGCCCGCACCAGGTCCCACTAGGTCTTCTTACCAGCTAAACCAAAGCTCAAACCAGCTGAGGAGAGCTCTCAGTCCCCTATCCAAGATGTAATAAAAATGGCCTTTAAAGTTGGTTTGTCATCACTGAAAACAGTTTACTAATAATTAAACGTCCCTCATATGCGTTTTGAGATACTCACTCCCATCATCCTCTCTGCTCTACCTGTTCTACTGCTCAAGTTTTTGTTGCTAGGAAAATCTCAAACCCGTTTCCCATTATTCTTTTACATCTCTCCTTCCTCATTCTCAGATCCACGGAGCTGCTCTCAGCCCGCCTTCCCCGTCTTCCCCCTCTGTACTAGGCCCACAGAAAAGTCTTAACTGATCTTCTCCAGAAGTCTTCACCATGGCTGACTTTAGGACTTTCAGCAAAAGAGTTCCTATAAAAGAGTTCAATGTAGATAAACTTCCTCTTTTCGTGTTGCCCTGTTCTACTTGGCCACTGGCTAAAAAAATCAGCACTTCTCAGGTAGACACCCTCTTACTAGTTTTTCACAAAATATGTGAACAAGGCCTCTGTCCTTGAGCTGGGGATTCACAGAGATGGCTACATTTCTAAGATAAAGAAGTTACTAACTGGTCTCCATGATAACAGCTGGCAGGGGTAAAATAAGAAAGGGAAGAAAATGCTCTCCCCCTCCCAGGTGTCCTTTAAAAGTTAACTTGCCCAGAACAGGGGAAAAACAGAAACAAACACTGCATTTTTGAACTTCTGCAGACTGTGAGCTTCTGAGCACCTTCCCTTACATGTTGGGTACAAAATTCTGAAACTACCTAAATTTGAGTTTCAGGGGATTAATTGATTACAACAGAAGCAATGCCCTCTGAATCCGGTTTCAACCAAATATGACTGTTTCCCTGTCTTTAGTGCTATCTTAGGTGCCTTGCCTTGACCGTCTCTACAACAGAATAATTCTATACACTTAAACCTTGTTTGTGTTTTCATGAAATGGTCAACAGATGTGATTAATCGTGTAATGGTGCAGATGTTTCCCAGAGTGCTCTATCATGAAGCAGGTTCATTTGAAGATCAAATAGGGGGACATACAACCAGGTTCCACTGGGAGCATATATCCCTCACTTTAGCCATCATATTAGGAATAGGATTTGCTGCACGGGTGGGCCCAGGAACCACTGCCCTTGTCCATGTGACACAATAAATGACCCAATTAGAAGCAGCAATAGACCAAAACTAAGATATTAGAAACCACCATCAGTGCTTTGCATGAAACTTTAACCTCTCTCTCTGAAGTTGTTTTACAGAACAGTCGAGGTTTGGACCTCCTATCATTAAAGAAGGGGGCCTTTGTGCTGCATTGAGGGAAGAATGTTGTTTTTATGCCGACCATACTGGAGTTGTAATAAAATCTATGAGTAAATTAAAAATACACCTTAAAGAGCATCAACAAGAGAGAGAGAGAGACCCAAAAAGGGTGGTTTGAGTTTTGGTTCAAACAGTCCCCCTGGTTAACTACGTTTTTATCAACCCTGGCAGGTCCAATAATAATCCTCATATTATTGCTAACAATAAAACCCTGCTTGCTCAATCATGTAATTTCTTTTCTCCAGGCTCAAATTGGACGAGTTAAACTTATGGTAATACCCCACTAGCAGACATAGAATGTGAAACCCCCCAATGATAATTTTTATGATTAAAAGTAGCCAGAAAAAGAAGTGGGGAATGAAAGGTTAATAAAATAAGTACTTGTCACTTAATGTATTTCTCTATGCTTAACAAAACACTGTTGAAATCTTGAGAAATGCTTGCAAATCTTGTTCCCAAAATGTGCTGTCCCCAACTGCCAAACTGCAGAATGTACTCCCTCACCCATTTGCATGCAAACTGCCCACTCGTCGTGACCCATCAATAAACTTCCCACCCTGCCTTCTCCAGGGAAAGTATATAAACTCTACTTAAGCTATTCTCAGGGCTATCTGCTCTATTAAAGTGAGCTCTGAGCCCCAGCATGCTGGAAACCCAATAAACCTTTTGCTGTTTCATGAGTACACTGTTGGTCGTCTCCTTCTCCGAAGCTTGCCCGACATTTACTTGGATGATTGAATGTAGAAGAGAACATCCAGTCAAAAAGGTATAGTTGGTAGGATTAGGAAGATAGTCAGTAGGTTTAGGAAGAATTGTGAGTATAGAATTTAGAACAAAAGTTCTTTAGCAATAGGGTTTCAGTTAGAGAGTGAATGTAAATGTGAGCACAGGTGAAGAGTCAGTCACAATGATGAACTGGGGAAAATATGTAGGAAAGCAGATATCAATAGAGACATTATGAAATCAGGGAAATTATAAAGTGAGTGACAGGACTAGACATTTTGAAAAGGATTGAGTTTGAATATATAATCTTAGGAAGAAACAAATATGTAGACACCAATAGGATTGACATTTGAGAGCATTAGGCAAATTTCAGGTGCATGAATATTTCTGAGAATAATCTTGTGAATAGTTGATTATAAATCCAGATACATGAACATGAATGAATTTAGGGAGTGTATATGAGACACATATATTTCATTTTTTGAAATATCTGGAGAGAGTGTGTATATATATATATATATATATATATATATATATACAAAAAAAACACACACATACAAAAAAGTAGCAATATATATGTCAATCAAAATTCATCATATAATATATATTATCCACAGATCTAAAAATATTCATTTTACTGAACATGGATTTATGTATAATGTTGTTCAACTAGAAAGCTCACCCATATGTTGAATATTCAGTTTCAACGGGGTTTAGTAGGAGTGATCTTTTCTCACAATTTGTATCTGCCAAGTCAGCCACCTCACAAGAATGTACGTGTGGTACCAGGTAGGGCAACCTGATTCTGAACATTGCCCATAAACCTATCCATATAACAAGATGCCTTTACATATAAGGGTCTGCTTGCTGTACCCTGTCAGTCACAAGGCATTTGGAAGCCAATGGCAGATCCACATGGCCCCACCACACATGTTTTATCACACACCTTCACACCACTGCTCTAGGCCCACTAATGAGCAGGCTCCAACTTACTGGCATCACTGTTCTACACAATTTTCATGAAACAAAGTCAGTCAAGGCACTGTCTAGCACACTGATGGTCAGCAACAGGATATCCAAAAGTTCTCCAGTGCCACCTGGTCATGGGAATTTCAAAAATTTCATGGTATTTATCAATCCATTTGTTGAGGATGAAGTTGGAGGCTCTTTGGGTTTTAATTTATTCAGGAACCATTAAATGTTGAGGAAGCTCATTTCAATGAAAGCTCTAGAGAACACTCACAGGCAAGACTTCCCAAAGTGTGGCCAAAAGGTCACATGAAGCCAGGCCCATTGAGGTCTACAATGTGAGGTCCATGTGTGATTTGACTCTCAACTGTGGCTGCAAAGTCTTTCAGAATAAAATCATGTGATATCCTGGCTGAGATTCCCAGTGCTCTGGGGAAAGCCACCCTGCGCCTAGATCTCAGGTTCCAAGGGCGACTCTCATGCATGGCCTAGTAAAAACCAAACACAATTCATGAAAATACTTCTCTGAGGTCAGTTCCAGAATTCATTCTCTAAGAGGAATCACACCAGAGTTCAAGCCCAGGTGGACCCAGTCTTCTCTTCTAAGTGCCACACAAATTACCACAATTCCAAACAAAACGCTCCCACATGGCCCTTTTCTTCTTCCATATAGACATTCATCATAACCTCTGGATGGAGGTTTCCATGAGGGGCGCAGGACAGGACAGTGTCCAAAATAACCTCCCTTGCCCCTCATTTGCCTAAAGTCAGTGTGGCCTGGAAATCCTGACTGTGAAACAGGAGTGATCAAATCAGCCTGCCGTTAATACTGCATGGCTTCTCCAATTTGAGGCCTACTGACTGTAGGGTTTAGATTCTTCATGTAAATTGGGGTCATGAGAAAACCCAAGCACCTATGGGATAGCCTCCGCAGGGCTTTGAAGAACTCTTTTGAAACAAAGGATCCCTATTCTCACTTGATGGATGTCAGGAACCTTAGAGAGGAAGGCGAGAGTCTTCATAAACAATGACTGCTCTTTTGGCCATTTTGGTTTTGAATGCACACATGGGATCTTTCTTTAGATCCATCAGGTGCTGAGAATCTAAGCTACAGCCTCACACAGGGCCAAGAGGCTGATTCAGACACATCCCTTTCCAAAGTAATTAAGCAAAGAGCCACGGGTGTTGCCCATTCATTTCCATTTGAAAACTGTTTTCTTCAGGCTTCACAAAGGGGCGGCCTGAGGCAAAGAACTTCCTGACATTCAGGGCAAAAGAACAATAGGTAAGCAAAAGGCCCAAAGCAGGTTTCTCCACTGAGATTTAATGGTCACACTGATATCTGATTTTTCAGAGATGCTCGCCATTCCTTTGAGCTATCCAGTACATGGTCATGGCACAGAGCTTGGAAGTGGTACATACCTTAGACATAAAACCATGAGCCTATTCTGGAGAGGGGCCAGAAGTCCAGAAGAAAACTGAAACTTAGGAAGATTGCAGGTGTTACCCATCAAAAAGGCAATCTGAAATCCATTCATAAATTGGACAGGATGAATGCTGGGAAGCTTTCTACTAGACAGGACACATCCATTGATGCATTTTCTTTTCTAATATCTGCAACCATGGACACAGTGTGATAAACAGACATAGAAACACTCGCCTTGTCAAATGACTTACTAGGAACAGTTCATTCCACACCAAAAAAAGCGCCTTGCCTACCTATTCTCCGAACATGAGACAAAACCATAAACCCACCCCCAAACCACAAAGGCACCTCCTTCCCCCAAGAAGTTCTGTGACTATCCGGAGTGTCCTCTGACTGGTGAGCCGTACTATATTCCCATGGAATGGCCTGATCTGTCTCAGATCTGGTCTCCTTGGCCAACTCTGTGCAGGTGTCAGGACCCAGAGGTGAGCAACTACCTGCTTTCTCAGGAAAGACCCCTCTTCAGAGCTTTCCTGGCATTTGGCCATCCTCACATTAGTAGGTACCAAGAAAGACTGACACTGTCCTTGGTAAATCCAAACAAGTGAGACCACTGGGACTGGGACTGGGACTGGCTCTGGGTGCCTGGCTTCATGAATCCCAAGTTCAGAGATTTCCATCACCAAGGAAGTGAGGTGAGGTCACTTCTTTTAGGAACTGAATGAGGTCACTGCCTTGGCAACCACTTTGTCCTACCAGTGGCTTCCAAGTGTCACATGAGAAGGAGGCTGCCCCTACTTCCTGTGACACTTTCACAAGTTAGAATGGTATACAACCATAGGCACCCAGAAACAGCTACCCACACAGGCCGGGTTTGGTCCATCTTCTCTACATTAAGATGTGAGAGGCTGATTCAGACAGAACCCTTCATCCTGACCAGGTTGTTTGCCATTTAACATGACTTTTGCTCTCTCAGGTCCTTCATAGCTGCCTACATCTTCTTCAGTGAACATTTCTGCATGGAACTTTGAGGTTCTCAGCAGGTGGAAGATCCCCTACTTTCCTGTATTGTAAGACCAACTCTGTCCCTCCTCTCTGTAAATTTAGAATGAGGGAACAGTGTATGGTTAGGGTTAATAACATATTTGACTTGTGTTAGGAATCATTCTGCTGGATGAATAATGGTATTGGGAACCTGCAATATTTATAAGAATATATATTTGAAATATAAGTATGAAAACATAAATCTAGTTAAGATTTGAAGCCAGGAAGGGCATTGGGCCCTTCTTTGGGATATTTAGCTTTGAATTATATTCTGCATTGTAGTCTCAGATAAATCTTTACACAATGGAATAAAACCTTGCACCTCAGATGCCTGAATGTCGAAGAGAACATCCAGTCAAAAATGGATAGTCGGTAGGATTTGGAAGATAGTAGGTTTAGGAAAAAGAATGAGTCTTCGAGTTGGGCCAATAGTTCTTTAGCAATAGGATTTCATTTAGAGAGTGAATGTAAATGTCAGCACATGTGAAGAGTCAGTCACAATGATGAACTGGGGAAAATATGTAGGAAAGGAGGTATCAATAGAGACATTAGGAAATCAGACAAATTATAAAATGCGTGATAGGATTAGACATTTTCAACAGGGTTGAGGTTGAATATATAATCATAGGAAGAAACAAATATTTAGTCCCCAACAATATTGACACTTGGGAGAATTAGGCATCCTGGACATGGATGTTTTTAGTAATATATACTCATTTTAATTTAGGCTTTGGTACAATCATAAGTGTGACCTTTGCATTTTTGTCCAGAATATTACTGTGATAAAATGTATATGTAGATCAGGTGACATAAGTATTTCTTCCACCATTATGGGAAGCAATATTTTTAAAACCCATAAATTAGTATTGGGTATACAAATAGGTGTACCCTGTGTCGATGAATATAGAGATGATGCATGAATAGACCGTACTGTGAATAAATAATATAACTGGATCCAACTTTAGAAATTGGAATTAGAATAAATTGATATCTGAAAATATACAGGAAATCTTATATTGATATTGGTATACATACATTCATTACAACCAGTTATAAGTCTAATGGTAATATTAGGGTTACGGTTTATCATGAAGAGGGTGTGTGAGTTTTCCTTCAAAAGTGATTATGGAAATCGAAAATAATGTGTTTGTTAAAAAATCTCATGAAACGACCAGTCAAAAAACCTGGAGGACTACATGTGTTCGGAAGCAGGAAGTGATTGAAAGTGAAACAAATGTCATTAATTTTGAAATTTTGGGTGAAAAATTTATCCATAGATGTGCATAAACAGAAGAAATAGTACTGTACCAGTTTTAAATAAAAATGAACGTCAAAATACACATCATGTCCCATAGGAATCTACTTGCGTTGATGTTAAACTGGGTAACTCACTGTAGAAATATTAGGATTTGTATGCACCTTTCACTGAAGTTTGTTTTCAGTACTAGGAAACAAATAAGTATTTCAGGTGAATGAATATTTCTGAGAATAATCTTGTGCAAAGTTGATTACAAATCCACATACATGAATATGAATGTATTTAGGGAGTGAATAATAAGACACATATATTTCATATTGTGAAAAATCTGGACAGTATATATATATATATATATATATATATATATATATATATATACACAAAACACACACAGACATTATAAAGTGGCAATATATATGCCAGTCGAAATTCATGGTGAAATATATATCGTCCATAGATCCCAAAATATTAATTTTACTGAACATGGATTTATGAATAATGTTGTTCAACTAGGAAGGTCATCCATAGGTTGAATTTTAAGATCCAAGAGCGTTTAGCAGGAGTGATCTCTTCTCATAATTTGTATCTGCCAAGTCAGCCACCTCACAAGAATGTATATGTGGTACCAGGTAGGATTCTATATGTGCATATAAAAATACATGTGCTGAATAGGCTACAGAGAAAGGGATACAGGAATTCACATATTCATTAACTTTAAAAACACATGGAGAACTATTTCAATTAAAAATTAACTAGATTTATAACACCTAACCTACATTATGCAAATGGCAAGTCCAACTATACACCATGCCTCTTCTGAACTACTTGTATTTCTATTCTGTTTGAGTTATTTTTCTCCATCATATTAGGAATAGTAGTCAGAGTCTAGTAGGGTATAGGTTCGTGTCAGGGATTCACTATTTTAGAATGGAAAATTGGAAAATGAATCCAATGTGTATGCAAATATGTGCTACACAAAAATCTTCCCACTTTCATCCACAACAATGCCTTGACATTACCTTTGCCACAAGTAAGACACAATTAGAGGAGAAGAGTTAGAAAATACGTGAATGCATATCTGGAATGGAATACGCTCAGGAGTTCCCAACCTTGGAGGTGATAGAGCAGTTTCCAAAAGTAAGGGACATGGTAAACACTCCACAAACATGGAGCTCTGCTGGCCTAAAGACTTCTTGAGAAACTGCCTCTGAGGTTGGGCACTTGAAATATATGTTGTTGTCAGGAGCTTTAGCATCCTTTATAGTGAGCCCATCAAAGCTTGGTCTGCATCTATGTGACCTGGAGGACATGGTTTCTTATTTTCCAATGAACCTGAGGCAGCAGTGCTGAATTCTCTCTTTGTAGGTAAACTGTGGCCACTCGGGGCTAAGTGTCACCTCGTGTGGACTGTGAAGCCATTTGGTCCTCTTCCACTTTCTGTTGTGGTTCTTGCTGCTACACTGGGACTTTGGTATTTGCCTCATGAAATACAACAATTTCAACTGGGACACAGTGCTGGAGAGAGTTCTGTCACTTGTGGTGGGTCACGGTCTGCAGGAGAATGCACCAACCAGGCTACTTTCCCACATAGCTTGCACCATTGACCATATCAACCTGATTCTGAACATTGCCCTGAAACCTCTCCATATATCAAAATGCCTTTACAAATAAGGGTCTGCTGGCTGCACCATGTCCTTCACAAGCCATTTGGTAGCCAATGGCCAAACCACATGGACCTACCACAGATGTTTTATCACACACCTGCCCACCACTGCTCTAGGCCCACTACTCAGCAGGCTCCAACTTACTGGCATCTTTGTTCTACATTATTTTTATGAAACCCAGTCAATCAAGGCACCCTCTAGTATACTCATGATCAGCAACAGGACACCCAAAGATTCTCCAGTTCCACCTGGTCATGGGATTTTCAAAAATTTCATGGTATTTATCTAGCCATTTTTCAAGGATGAAGTTGGAGGCACTGTGGGTTTCAAGAACCACTAAATGTTGAGGAAGCTCATTTCAATGAAACTCTGGAGAACTCTCATAGGCAAGGCTTCCCAAAGAGTGGCCAAAAGGTCAGATATAGCCAGGCCCATTGAGGTATACGTTGTGAGTTCCATGTGTGTTTTGACTCTCAACTATGGCTACCAAGTCTTTAAGAATAAAATCATGGGATATCTTGGCTGATATTCCCAGTGCTCTGTGGAAAGCCACCCTGGGCCTTGATCTCAGTTTATAAGAGCGACTCTCATGCGTAGCCTCCTAAAATTTCAACACGATTCATGCAATACTTCTCTGAGGTCAGTTCCAGAACTCAGTCTCTAAGGGGATTCACACCAGACTTCAAGCCCAGGTGGACCCAGTCATCTCTTCCAACCGTCACACAAATGACCACAATTAATACCAAAACAATCCCACATTGCCCTCCTCTTCTTCCATAAAGGCACTCATCATAACATCTGGCTGGAGGTTTCCATGAGGGACACAGCCCAAGACAGTGTCCAAAATAAGCTCCCTTGGCCCTCATTTGCCTAAAGTCAGCGTGGCTTGGACACCCTTCTTGTGCACCAGGAGTGATCTGTAAGGGTAAAAGAAATTGAAATTAAAGTGTAAAAGTTAAAGTGTAAAAGACCGGGTGTTGTAAAGTTTCTAAGCAGCAAGGCTTGAGTTAAAGTGTAAAGGACCAGGTATTGTTAAGTTCCTATGCTACACGCAAAACCTGAAATTTCTGTAGCTTGTAGGGCAATTCCCAGACTACCCAGTAAATATTCCCCCTGACCGCCTGGTTGTTTAATAACCTAGGACCCTGTGAGGCCTTGCACATAGGCATTGCAGGGCCTAAACCAATCATTTTGAATGTGTACCCCGCTTTAGAACTGACCTATCACTCCCGCCTTACATGTTCCCACCAATAAATGAACTAATCATGTTTAGGAATTGTTGTTTGATTTTCCCGTTGTGTATGATGATTTCTTAAAGGAGACTGTAATATATGTAAAGTCCCGCCCTGCCCAAAAAGTGTACTCAAGCACTGCTCAACCCCTGCTCGGGGCTCTGGGATGCTCTCCCTTCTTGAGTGAGCACGTAGCCCCAGCATGCTGGATTGGATCCTCAATAAATGCCTTTTACTGTTGCATGAGCCACAGTCTCTTGGTGGTCTCTTCCTCCAACGTTCGCCAGAACCTTACATTTGGTGCATTGGCCGGGAATCACGCAGCGCAGGACAAGGAGACCTCAACAAACCTTTCTGGGGGTAAGTAAGGCGCCTCTTTCCTTCAAAAATGATTATGGAAATCGAAAATAATGTGTTTGGAAAGAATCTCATGAAAAGAACAGTCAAGAAACATGGAGGAATACATATGTTCTGAAGCAGGAAGTAATTGAAAGTGAACCAAATGCCTAGAGATTTGTGAACTTGTGGATGAAAAGTTATATCCTATGATATCCATCAACTGAAGAAATAGTAATGTACCAGTGTTAAATAAAAATAAACTTCAAAATATACATCATGTCCCATAGGATTGTACTTGCATTAATGTTAAACTGGGTCAGTTACTGTGCAAATATTAGGATTTGTAAGCACCATTCACCGAAGTTTGTTTTCAGTACTGGGAAATAAATATGTATTTTATGTGGATGAATTTTTCTGAGAATAATCTTGTGCAAATTTGATTACAAATCCACATACATGAATATGAATGTATTTAGGGAGTGAATAATAAGACACATATATTTAATATTGTGAAAAATCTGGAGAGTATATATATATATATATATATATATATATATATATATATATATATAAATATATATTTATTTATATATAAAATAAAAACTCAGACATTAAAATGTAGCAATATATATGCCAATCAAAATTCATCATGAAATATATATCATCCTCATATCCAAAAATATTCTTTTTACTGAGCATGGATTTATGTATATTGTTTTTCATCTAGGAAATTCACCAATTTGTTGAATTTTTAATTCCATCAGTATTTAGGGGGAGTGATCTCTTCTCACAATTTGTATCATCCAAAAACAGCGAGCTCACAAGAATGTATGTGTGATACCAGGTAGGATTCTAAATATGCATAATAAAATACATGAGATGAATAGGCTACAGAGAAAGGGAGACAGAAATTTACATATGTGTTAACTTTAAAAACTCATGGAGAAGTACTACAATGAAAAGTTGACTAGATTTATAACACATACACTTGATAAAGCAGAAGGCAAGTCCAAGTATACACCATGCCTTCTATGAATGGCCTGTATTTCTATTCTGTTAGGTTTCTTTTTCTCCATCATATTAGGATTAGTAGTCAGAGTCTAGTAGGGTATGGGTTAGTTTCAGGGATTCAGTATTTCAAATGGAAAATAGGAAAATGAATCTAATATGTATGCGAATATTTGTTAGACAAAAATCTTCCTACTCTCATCCAGAAAAATGCCTTGATATTTCCTTTGCCACAAGTAATACACAATTAGTGGAGAAGAGTTTGAAAATCTGTGAATATATATCTGGAAAGGAAAATGCTCAGGAGTTCACAACCTTGGAGGTGGTAGAGGAATTTCCAAAAGTAAGGTAAAGGGTAAACACTCCACAAACATGGAGCTCTGGTGGCCTATTGAATTTCTGAGAAACTGCCTCTGAGTTTGGGCCATTGAAATATTTGTTGTTGTCAGGAGCTTTCGCTTCCTTTGTAGTGAGACCATCAAAGCTGTGTCAGCATCTATGTGACCTGGATGACATGGTTCCTTATTTGCGATAGAACATGAGGCAGCAGTTCTGAATTCTCTCTTCGTAGGTAAACTGAGGCCACTGGGGTCTAAGTGTCTAACCATGTGATCTGTGAAGCCATTTGGTCATACTTCACTTTTCGTGGTGTTTCTTACTGCTGCACTGGGAGTTTGGTATTGGGTTCACAAAATACAAAAAGAAAAACTGGGACACAGTGCTAGAGAGAGTACTCTCATTTGTAGTGGGTGAAGGTCTGCAGGAGAATGCACCAACCAGGCTTCTATCCCAAAAAGCTTTCACTCAGGTCCATATCAACCTGATTCTTAATATTGCCCTGAAACCTCTCCATATAATAAGGTCCCTTTACTTGTATGGGTCTGCTGGCTGCACCATGTCAGTCACAAGGCATTTAGAAGCCAATTGCAGATCCACATGGCCCCACAACAGATGTTTTATCATACACCTGCCCACCACTGCTCTAGGCCAACTAGTCAGCAGGCTCCAACATTCTGGCATCTCTGTTCTCACCGTTTTTATGAAACCCAGTCAATCAATGCAATGTCTGGTACACTCGTGATCAGCAACAGACATCCAAAGGTTCTCCAGTGCCACCTGTTCATAGGAATTTAAAAAATTTTATGGTATTTATCTAGCCAATTTTCAAAGATAAAGTTGGAGGCACTGTGACATTCAATTCATTCAGGAACCATGAAATGGGAGGAAGCTCATTTCAATTAAAGCTCGGGAGAACTCTCAGAGGCAAGGCTTCCCAAAGAGTGGCCAAAAGGTCACATTAAGCCAGGCCCATTGAGGTCTACAATTGAGGGCCATGTTTGTTTTGACTCTCAACTATGGCTGCCAAGTCTTTCTGAATAAAGTCATGTGATATCCTGGCTGAGATTCCCAGTGCTCTTTGAAAGCTATCCTGGGCCTAGATCTCAGTCTCCAAGGGCAACTCTCATGTGTGGCCTCCTAAAATCCCAACACAATTCATGCCAATACTTCTCTGAGATCTGTTCCAGAACTCAGTCTCTAAGGGGAATCACTCCAGAGTTCAAGCCCAGGTGGACCCAGTCATCTCTTCCAACCACCACACAAATGACCACAATTAAACCAAAACACTCCCACATGGCCCTCATCTTCTTCAATTTAGAGACTCATCATAACCTCTGGCTGGAGGTTTCCATGAAGGGCGCAGCTTAAGACAGTGTCCAATATAAGCTACATGCCCCTCATTTGCCTAAAGTCAGGGTGGCATGGAAACTCTTCCTGTGAACCAGGAGTGATCAAATAGGCCTGCCATTAATACTGCTCTACTTCTCCAATTGGAGGCCTACTCTCTGTGGGGTATAGATTCTTTATGTGAATTGGGGTCATGAGAAAACTCAAGCAACTATGGGCTACCCTCTGCAAGGCTTTGAAGAATCCATTTGAGTGAGTCGAGGAGTTGGACCAAATGTTCTTTAGATATAGAGTTTTGATTAGAGAGTGAGTGTAAATGTCAGCATATGTGAACAGTCAGTCACAGTGATGAACTGGGGAAAATGTGTAGGAAAGAAGATATCAATAGAGACATTAGGAAATAAGGCAAAGTACAAAGTGAGTGATAGGATAAGACATTTTTAACAGGGTTCAGTTTCAATATATAATCTTAGGAAGAAAAATATGTTGTCACGAATAGGAATGATATTTGAGATCATTAGTTAATCAAGGCATGGATGTTGTTAGTAATACATGCTCACTTTCAATATAGGCTTTGATACAATCATAAGTGTGACCCTTGCATTTTGTGTCAGGAATATTACTGTGATGAAATGTATATGTATATCAGGTGACTACAGTATTTCTTCCACCATTTCTGAAAGCAATATTTTAAAGACTTAAAAATTAGTATTGGGGATACAAATAGGTATACCCTGGGTCTATGAATATAGAGATGATTCCTTAATAGACCATACTGTGAATAAATAATATAACTGGTTCAAACTTTAAATAATGGATTGAATTGATATCTGAAAATATATAGGAAATCTTATATTGATATACATACATTCATTCCAACCAGTTATACATCTAATGGTAATATTAGCGTTACGGTTTATCATGAAGAGTGTGTGAGTTTTGCTTCAAAAGTGATTATGGAAATCAATAATACTGTGTTTGGAAAGAATCTCATGAAAAGAACAGTCAAGAAACATGGAGGAATACATGTGTTCTGAAGTAGGAAGTGATTGAAATTGAACCAAATGCCTATAAATTTGTGAAATTGTGGATGAAAGGATATATCCTATAATGTCCATAAACTGCAGAAATAGTAATGTACCAGTGTCTGAATAAAAATGAATTTCAAAATACACATCATGGTCCCATAGGTGTCTACTTGCATTGATGTGAAACTGGTTCAGTCACTGTAGAAATATTACGAATTGTATACACCATTCACTTAATTTACTTTTCAGTACTAGGAAAAAATATGTATTTAAGGCGGATGAATATTTCTAAGAATAATTTTGTGAAAAGTTGATTATAAATCTACATATACACACATGAGTGAATTTAGGGAGTGTATAATAAGACACATATATTTCATATTTTGAAAATCTTAAGAGTAGATATCTATATCTATATAGATAGATAGATAAATAGATAGATACACACATACACAGACATTAAAATGTGGCAATATATATGCCATTCGAAATTCATCATGAAATATATATCATCCACGTATCCAAAAATATTCATTTTACTGAACATTTATTTATGCATAATATTGTTCATCTAGGAAATTCACCCATAGGTTGAAATTCCAGTTCCATCTGTATTTAGAGGGAGCGATCTCTTCTCACAATTTGTATCTTCCAAAATAAGCGATCTCACAAGAATGTACATGTGATACCAGGTAGAATTCTAAAAATGCATAAAAAAATACATGTGATGAATAGGCTACAGAGAAAGGGAGACAGAAATTTACATATGTGTTAACTTTAAAAACTCATGGAGAAGTATTAAAATGAAAAGTTGACTAGATTTATAACACATACCATTGATAAAGCAGAAGGCAAGTCCAAGTATACACCATGCCTCCTATGAAAGGCCTGTATTTCTATTCTGTTAGGTTTCTTTTTCTCCATCATATTAGGTTTAGTAGTCAGAGTCTAGTAGGGTATGGGTTAGTGTCAGGGATTCAGTATTTCAAATGGAAAATAGGAAAATGAATCTAATATGTATGCAAATATGTGCTACACAAAAATCTTCCCACTCTCATCCAGAACAATGCTTTGACATTACCTTCGCCCCAAATAAGACACAATTAGTGGAGAAGAGTTAGAAAATCTGTGAATACACATGTGGAAAGGAAAATGCTCAGAAGTTCACAAACTTGTAGGAGGCAGAACAGTTTACAAAAAGGGAGAGGGTAAACACTCCACAAACATGGAGCTCTGCTGGCCTAATGACTTTTTGAGAAACTGCCTCTGAGGTTGGGCAGTTGAAATATATGTTGTTGTCAGGAGCTTTTGCTTCCTTTGTAGTGAGACCACCAATGCTGGGTCTCCATCTATGTGACCTGGATGACATGGTTCCTTATTTTCTAGTGGACATGAGGCAGCAGTGCTGAATTCTCTCTTTGTAGGTAAACTTTGGCCACTGGGGTCTAAGTATCTAACCGTGTTTTCTGTAAAGCCATTTGGTCATGCTCCACTTTTGTGGTGTTTCTTACTGCTGCACTGTGAGTTTGGTATTGGCTTCACGAAATACAAGGAGTTCCACTGGGACACAGTGCTGGAGGATGTACTCTCATATGTGGTGGGTGAGGGTCTGCAGTAAAATGCAACAATGAGGCTTCAATCCCACATAGCTTTTCAACTCGACAATAGCCACCTTATTCTGATCATTGGCAGGAATCCTCTCCATATAACCAGATGCCTTTACATAGAAGGGTCTGCTGGCTGTACCATGTCAGTGACAAGTCATTTCTAAGCCAATGGCAGATCCACGTGGCCCCACAACAGATGTTTTTTCACACACCTACACTCCATGCTTTATGCCCACTAGTCTGCAGGCTCCAACTTTCTGGCATCTATGTTCTACAGCATTTTCATGAAACCCAGTCAATTAAGGCACTGTCTGGTACAATCATGATTAGCAACAAGACATCCAAATAAATGTTCTCCAGTGACACCTGGTCATGGTAATTTCAAAAAATTCATGGTATATATCTAGATATTTTTCAATAATGAAGTTGGAGGCACTGTGGGATTCAATTTATACAGGAACCAATAAATGGTGAGGAATCTCATTTCAATGAAAGCTCTGGTGAACTCTCACAGGCAAGGCTTCCCAAAGAGTGGGCAAAAGGTCTCATGAAGCCAGGCCCATTGAGGTCTACAATGTGAGTTCCATGTGTGCTTTGACTCTCAACTATGGCTGGAATCTTTAAGAATAAAATCATGTGATATCCTGGCTTAGATTCCCAGTGCTCTGTGTAAAGTCACCCTGGGCCAAGATCTCAGATTCCAATGGTGAATCTCATGTGTGGCCTCCTGAAATCCCAACACAATTCATGGCAATACTTCTCTGAGGTCAGTTACACAACTCAGTCTCTAAGGGGAATCACAACAGAGTTCAAGCCCAGGTGGACCCAGGCATCTCTTCCAATTGCCACACAAATGATGACAATTAAAACCAAAACACTCTCACACGGCCCTCTTCATCTTTTATATAGACACTAATCATAACCTCTAGCTGGAGGTTTCCATGAGGGGCACAGCCCAAGACAGTGTCAAAAATAATCTCCCTTGCCCCTCATTTGCCTAAATTCAGGGTGGCCTGGACAACTTTAGTGTGAACCAGAAGTGATCAAAGAGGCCTGCCGTTAATACTACTCCACTTCTCAAATTTGAGGCCTACTGACTGTGGAGTATAGATTTTTAGTGTGAATTGGAGTTATAAGAAAACCCAAGCACCTATTTTCTCCCCTCTGCAGCCCTTTGAAGAACTTATTTGACACAAATGATCCCTATTCTCACTTGATGGAGGTCAGGAATCTTACAGAGGAAGGCGAGAGGCTTCATCCACAATGACTGATCTTTTTTACATTTAGGTTTTGGATGCCCACATGGGATCTTTCTTTAGATTCATCAGGTGCTGAAAATCTAAACCACAGGCTCACACAGGGCCAAGAGGCTGATTCAGACACATCCATTTCCAAAGCAATGAAGCAAAGAGCCACAGGTGATGCCCATTCATTTCCATTTGAAAACTGTTTTCTTCAGGCTTCACAAAGGGGTGGCCTGAGGCAAAGACCTTTCTGACATTCAGAGCAACAGAACAATAGGTAATCAAAAGGCCCCAAGCAGGGTTTCTCCACGGAGACTTTCCTGGTTACTCTGATATGTGAGTTTTCTGAGATGCTCGCCATTCCCTTCAGCTATCCAGTACATGGCCATGTCACAGAGCTTGGAGGTGGTACATATCTTGTACAAAAATACATGATACTAATCTTGAGAGTGGCCAGAATTCATGAAAAAATGGATAATTAGGTAGATAGCAGGTGTTGCCCATGGATAAGGCAAGCCTCAGTCCATTCATTAATTGGAAAGAATGCATGCTGGGAAGCTTTCTACTAGACAGGACACACCCAATGAGCTATTTTTTCTAATATCTACAAAAAAAAAAAAACACAGTGGGGTACACAGACATAGTAACAGTCTCATTGTCAAATGACTTACTGGAAACAGTCCACTCAAAACCAAAGAAACCTCCTTTTTTACCTATTCTCAGAACATGAGAAAAAAACCACAAACACAAACCAATACCCACAAATGCAACTCCTTCCCCCAAGGAGGTCTGTCACTATCTGGAGTGTCCTCTGACTGGTAGGCCATATGATGTTCCCCACAAATGGCCTTTCTGTCTCAGATCTGGTCTCCTTGGTCAACTCTGTGAAGTTGTCAGGAGGCAGTGGTGAGCCAATCCCTGTCCTCTCAGGAAAGACCCCTCTTCAGAGCTTTCTTGGTATTTGGCAACCCTTACATCAGTAGGTACCAAGAAAGACTGACTCTGTCCTTAGTAAATCCAAACAAGTGAGCCCACTGCGACTGGGACTGGGACTGGCTCTGGGTGCCTGGCTTCCTGGATCACAAAATTCAGAGAGTTCCATCACCAAGGAAATGAGGTGAGGTCACTACCTTCAGGAAATAAATGAGGTCCCTGTCTTGGCCACCACTTTGTCCTAACAGTTGTGTCCTAGTGTCTCCTGACATGGAGGCTGCCCTACTTCCTGAGATACTTTCACATGTTAGAATGGTATAGAAACCATAGTCACCTGGGAACAGCTCTCCACACAGGCCTGCTTTGGTCCATCTTCCCTGCATTAAGAATAGAGAGGCTGACGCAGACACATCCTTTCATCCTGACCATGTTGTTTGCCATGGAATATGACTTTTGTTCTCTCAGGTCTTTCATAGCTGCCTACATCTTCTCCAGGGATAATTTCTGCATGGATTTTGAGGTACTCAGCAGGTGGAAGATCTCCTACCTTCCTGTATTGTAATATCAACTTTATCCCTGCTCTTCTGTAAAGTGAGATTGAGGGAACATTGTATGGTTAGGGTTAATAGCATGTTCCATTTGGCTTAGGAATCATTCTGCTGGATGAATAATGGTATTGGGAACCAGCGATATTTATAAGAATATAGAGGTAAAATATAAGTATGAAAACAGAAATCTAGGTAATATTTGAAGCCCAGAAGGATTTGGGCCCTTGATTGGGATCCTTAGCTTGAGTAATGTTTTGCACCAAGGTCTCAGTTAAATCGATATACAATGGCCTAAGTACCTCAGATGATTGAATGTAGAAGAGAACATCCAGTGAAAAAGGGATAGTGTGTAGGATTAGAAAGATAGTCAGTAGGTTTAGGAGGAAGAGTGAGTCTAGGATTTGGACCAAAAGTTCTTTAGCAATAGGTTTCGGTTAGAGAGTGAATATAAATGGCACCATATGTGAAAAGTCGGGCACAATGATGAACTGGGAAAATTATGTAGGAAAGCAGACCTCAATAGAGATATTAGGAAATCAGGCAAAGTATAATGTGAGTGATAGGATTAGACATTTTCAACAGGGTTGAGGTTGAATACATAATCTTAAAAAGAAACAAAAATGTAGTCACCAATTGGATTGACATTTGAGAGCATTAGGCAAACTGGACATGGATGTTTTTAGTAATCCATGTTCACATTCCATTGAGGCTTTATTGCAATCATAATGGTGACCTTTGCCTTTTGTGTCCAGAATATTACTTTGATTATATGTATATGTAGATCAGGTGACATGAGTATTTCTTCCACCTTTTCTGGGAGCAATATTTTGAAAACATATAAATTAGTACTGGGGATACTAATAGGTTAACCCTGTGTTGATGAATATAGAGATGATGCATTAATAGACCATACTGTGAAAAAATTAAATGACTGGTTCCAAATTTAAATAATGGATTGTTTTAATATCTGAAAATATAGAGGAAATCATATATTTGTATACGTACATTCATTCCAACCAGTTATATATCTAATGGTATTATTAGGGTTACCGTTTATCATGAATAGTGTGTGAGTTTTGCTTCAAAAATGATTATGGAATCGAAAATAATGTGTTTAGAAAGAAGTCTAGTGAAAAGACCAGTCCAGAAACATGGAGGAATATATGTGTTCTGAAGGAGGAAGTGATTGAAAGTGAACCAAATATTTATAAATTTGTGAACTTGTGAATGAAAGGATATATTTTATGATGTCCATAAACTGAATAAATAATAATGTACCAAGTTTGAATAAAAATGAACTTTAACAAAGACATCATATCCAATAGGAATGTATTTGCATTGATGTTAAACTTGGTCAGTTACTCTAGAAATATTAGGATTTGTAAGAACCCTTCCCTGAAGTTAGTTTTCAGTACTAGGAAACAAATATGTATTTCAGTGGATGTATATTTCTGAGAATAAACTTGTTAAAAGTTGATTATAAATCCACATATATGAATATGAATGAATTCAGGCAGTGAATAAGAAGACATATATTTCATATTTTGGAAAATCTGGAGACTATATATATATATATATATATATATATATATATATATATATATATAGACACACAAACACCCACACATTATAATGTTGCAATATATATGTCAATCGAAATTCATCATGAAAAATAACTCATCCGCATATCCCAAAATATTCATTTTACTGAACATGGATGTATGTATAATGTTGTTCATCTAGGAAGCTCACCCATGGGTTGAATTTTCTGTACCAACAGCGTTTAGGAGGAGTGATCTTTTCTCACAAATAGTATCTGCCAAGTCAGCCATCTCACAAGAATGTACGTGTGAAACCAGGTAGGATTCTATTTGTGCATATAAAAATACATGTGCTTAATAGGCTACAGAGAAAGGGAGACAGGAATTCATATATTTCTTAACTTTAAAAAACACATGGAATAGTGTGTAGTGTCCCTCTTTATCCCTTTTGATTAGCTTTGGCGTAAAAAATAGAATTTTATTGAGAAATTTTGTATGTATGTTTGTCAGGAATATTGCTCTGAAGTTTTCTTTCCTTGATGTGTCTTTGTCTGATTTTGGTATGTGAGGGATACTAGCCTCATGGAATGAGTTTGGAGGAGTTCCATCCTTTTCAATTTTATGGAATAATTTGAAGAGTATTGTGATGAATGCTTCTTTGAAGGTCTTGTAGAACATGGCTGACAATCTGTCTGTTCCTGGGCTTTGCTTGATTGGTAGGCTGTTGACAGCAACTTTTATTTCATTGCTTTAAACTGATTTGTTTAAATTGTTCATGTCCTACTAATTCAGTTTGGGTATATCTCTAAAATTTTATTGATGTCATCATGGTATTTTAATTTATTAGAGTATAAATTTTCAAATTAGTTTTCAATTATTCTCTGTATTTTAGTTGTGTACTCTGTAAAAGTTCCTTTATGATCCTTAATTTTAGTAATTTGAGGTTTCTATTTTTCTTCATTAGCTTGGTTAAGGATGTGTCAATTTTATTTATTTTTCGAAGATTAAATTTTGTGTTGCGTCAAAAAAATAACACATGGAAAATTATTTCAATAAATTGAATAGATTTATAACTCCTACCTTATATCATGGAAAAGGCAAGTCCAACTATACACCATGTCTCTTCTGAAATACTTGTATTTCTATTCTGTTTGGGTTATTTTTCTCCATTATATTAGTATTAGTAGTCAGAGTCAAGTAGGGTATATGAATGTTTCTGAGAATAATCTTGTGAAAAGATGATTATAAATCCACATTCATGAATATGAAAAATTTAGAAAGAGCAAAATAAGACACATATATTTCATATTTTGAAAAATTTGGAGAGTATATCTATATCTATATCTATATCTATATATATATATACACACACACACACACACACACACAAAACACTCACAGACATTAAAAAGTACCAATATAAATGCCAATCGAAATTCATCAGTAAATATATATCATCCACAAATGCAAAAATATTTATTTTACTGAACATGAGTTTATGTATAATGTTGTTCTACTAGGACGCTCTCCTATAGGTTGAATTTTCATTTCCAACAGCATTTAGGAGGAGTGAACTCTTCTCACAATTTGTATCTGCCAGTACAGCCACCTCACATAAATGTACGTGTGATACCTGGTAGGATTCTATATATGCATATAAATATACATGTGTGAATAGGCTACAGAAAAGGGAAACAAGAATTCACATATTTGTTAAGTTTAAAAACACATGGAGAATATTTCAATTAAAATTTGACTAGATTTATAACTCCTACCTTATATAATGCAAATGTCAAGTCCAACTATACAACATGTCTCTTCTGAAGTGCTTGTATTTCTATTGTGTTGGGTTAATTTTCCCCATTATATTAGGATGAATAGTCTGAGTCTACTAGGTATGGGTTAGTGTCAGGGATTCAGGACTTCAAATGGAAAATTGGAAAATGAATCCATTGTGTATGTAAATATATGCTGCACAAATATCCTCCCGCTCTCATCCAGAACAATGCCTTGACATTACCTTCACCCCAAGTAAGACACAATTAGAGGAGAAGAGTTACAAAATCAGTGAATACATAACTGGAATAAAAAATGCTCAGGAGTTCACAACCTTGGAGGTGGTAGAGGAGTTTCCAAAACTAAGGGACAGGGTAAACACTCCACAAACATGAAGCTCTGCTGGCCTAAACACTTTTTGAGAAACTGCCTCTGAGCTTCCGCACATGAAATATATGTTGTTTTCAGGAGATTTGGTTTCCTTTGCAGTGAGACCATGAAAGCTGGGTCTGCATCTATGTGACCTGGAGGACATGGTTTCTTATTTTCCAATGAACAAGATGAAGCAGTGCTGAATCCTCTCTTTGTAGGTAAACTGAGGCCACTGTGGACTAAGTGTCTCCCCCTGTGGACTGTGAAGCCATTTGGTCCTCCTCCACTTTTTGTGGTGTTTTTGCTTCTGCACTGTGAGTTTGGTATTTGTTTCACGAAATACTAGGAGCTAAACTGGGACACAGTGCTGGAGGGAGTTCTGTCACGTGTGGTGGGTCAGGGTCTGCAAGAGAATGCACCAACTAGGCTTCTATCTCTCACAGCTTGCCCCATTGCCCCCTTGTCCATATCAACCTGATTCTTAATTTTCCTCTGAAAACTCTCCATATAACAAGATGCCTTTACATATAAGGGTCTGCTGGCTGCACGCTGTCAGTTACAAGCCATTTGGAATCCAATGGTAGATCCACATGGCCCTACCATGGATGTTTTATCAAACACCTCCCCACCACTGCTCTAGACCCACTACTCAGCAGGCTCCCACTTACTGGCATCTCTGTTCTACACCATTTTCATGAAACTCAGTAAATCAAGGCACTGTCTGGTATACACTCATGATCAGCAACAGGACATCCAATGTTTCTCCAGTGCCACCTGGTCATAGGAATTTCAAAAATTTCATGGTATTTATCTAGCCATTTTTCAAGCATGAAGTTGGAGGCACTGTGGGTTTCAATTCATTCAGCAAACATTAAATGGTGAGGAAGCTCATTTCAATGAAATCTCTGGAGAACTCTCACAGGCAAGGCTTCCCAAAGAGTGGACAAAAGGTCACATTAGGCCTGGCCCATTGAGGTCTACAATGTGAGGTCCATGTGTGTTTTGACTCTCAACTATGGCTGCCATTTCTTTAAGAATAAAATCATGTGATATCCTTGCTGAGATTCCCAGGCCTCTGTGGAAATCCACCCGGGGCCTAGGTCTCAGTTTCCAAGAGCGACTTTCATGCGTGGCCTCTTAAAATCCCAACAAAATTCATGGCAATGCTTCTCTGAGTTCAGTTCCAAAACCCAGTCTCTAAGGGGAATCACACCAGAGTTCAAGCCCACGTGGACCCAGTCATTTTTTCCAATGCCACACAAATGACCAAAATTAAAACCAAAACACTCCCACATGGCCCTCATCTTATTCCATATAGTCAATCATCTTAACCTCTGGCTGGAGGTTTCCATGAGGGGTGCAGCCCAAGACAGTGTCCAAAATCACCTCGTTTGCCCCTCATTTGCCTAAAGTCAGGGTAGCCTGGACACCGTTTCTGTGAACCAGGAGTGAACAAATAAGCCTGCCGTTAATACTTCTGTGTTTCTCCAATTTGAGGCCTACTGATTTTAGGTATCGATTCTTTAGGTGGTTTAGAGTTATGCAAAAACACAAGCACCTCTGCAGGGCTTTGAAGAACTCATTTGACCCAAAGAATCCCTATTCTCATTTGATGGAGTGCAGGAACCTAACAGAGGAAGGCAAGAGACTTCATCCACAATGAATGATATTTTTTGCCATTTTGGTTTTGGTAGCTCACATGGGATCATTCTTAAGATCCATCAGGTGCTGAGAATCTAAGTCACAGCCACACACAGGTCCAAGAGGCTGATAAAGACACATCCCTTTCCAAAGCAATTAAGCAAAGAGCCACAGGGGAGGCCCATTCATTTCCATTTGAAAACTGTTTTCTTCAGGCTTCACAAAGGGGTGGCCTGAGGCAAAGACCTTCCTGACATTCAGTGCAACACAACAATAAGTAAGAAAAAGGCCCAAAGCAGGGTTTCTGCACTGAGACTTTCCTGGTCACACTGATATCTGAGTTTTCTGAGATGCTCTCCATTCTCTTCAGCTATCCAGTACATGGCCATGTCACAGAGCTTGGAGGTGGTACATATTTTGGAAACAAATCCATGAGCCTATTCTGGAGAGTGGCCAGAATTCAGGAAGAAAACAACAACTTAGAATGATAGCAGGTGTTGCACATCGATAAGACAAGCTGCAGTCCATTCATATATTGGGCAGGATGAATTATGGGAAGATTTATACTAGACGGGACACATCCATTAATGCATTCTCTTTTCTAATGTCTACAACAACGGACACAGTGGGATACACAGAAACAGAAACACTCACCGTGTCAGATGACTTACTAGAAACTGTCCACTCCAAACCAAACAAACCGCCTTTCCTATCTATTCTCAGAACATAAGACAAAACAACAAACCCACACCCACTCCCACAAAAACACCTCCTTCCACCAAGTAGGTCTGTGACTATCCGGAGTGTCCTCTGACTGGTGGGCCATACTATGTTCCCCCGAAATGGCCTGTCTTCTCTCAGATCTTTCCAACTCTGTGAAGATGTCAGGAAAAAGTGGTTAGCCACTACCTGTTTTCTCAGGAAAGGTCTATCTTCAGAGCTCTCCTGGCATTTGGCCATCCTCACATCATTAGGTACCAAGAAACCTGACTCTGTCCTTGGTAAATCCAAACAAGTGAGCCCACTGGGACTGGGACTGGGACTGCCTCTAGGTGCCTGGCTTCTTGGATACCAAGTTCAGAGAGTTCCATCACCAAGGAAATGAGGTATGTCACATTCTTTGGAACTGAATGAGGTCACTGCCTTGGCAACCACTTTGTCCTAACAGTTGCTTCCAAGGGTAGCATAAGATGGAGGTTGCCCCTACTTCCTGTGACACTTTCATAAGGTAGAATGTATATCAACCATTGGCACCTGGGAACAGCTCTCCACTCAGGCCTGGTTTGGTCCACCTTCTCTAGAATAAGAAGAGAGAGGCAGATTCAGACACATCCCTTCATCCTGACCAGGTTGTTTGCCATGGAAGATGATTTTTGCTCTCTCAGGTGCTTCATACCTGCCTACAACTTCTCCAGGTATCATTTGTGCATGGACATTTGAGGTTCTCATGAGGTGGAAGGTCCCCAACTTTCCTGTATTGTAAGAACAACTCTGTCCCTGCTCTTCTGTAAAATGATTGAGGGAACAGTGTATACTTGGGGTTAAAAACAGGTTTGATTTGAGTAACGAATGATTCTGTGCGATGAATAATGGTATTGGGAACCTGCAATATTTACAAGAATATAGAGGTGAAATATGAGTATGAAAACAGAAATCTAGGTATGGTTTGAAGCCCAGAAGGGTTTTGCCCTTGATTGGGATACTTAGCTTTGAATTATGTTCTGCAAAGATGTCTCAGATAATTCGATATACAATGGCATAGGACTTTCTACATTGGATGATTGAATTTAGAAGAGAACATCCAGTCAAAAAGGGATATTCAGTAGGATTAGGAAGACAGTCGGTAGGTTTAAGAAGAAGAGGGAGTATAGGATTTGGACCAAAACTTCTTTAGCAATAGACTTTTGGTTATAGAGTGAATGTAAATGTCAGCATATATGAAGAGTCAGTCACTATGTTGAACTGGGGAAAATATGTAGAAAATCAGATATCAATAGAAACATTACGAAATCAGGCAAAGTATAAAGTGAGGGATAGAATTAGACATTTTCAACAGGGTTGAGTTTGAATATATAAATTAGGAAAAAACAAATATGTAGTCACCAATAGGATTGACAATTGACAGCATTAGGCAACCTGGACATGGATGATTTTAGAAATCCATGTTCACTTTCCATTTAGGCTTTGGTACAATCATAAGTGTGACCTTTCCATTTTTTGTCCAGAATATTACTGTGATAATGAGGTGACATGAGTATTTCTTTCACCTTTTCTGGGAGCTATATATTGAAGATGTAAAATTAGAATCAGGGGTACAAAGAGGTGTACCCTGTTTCTATGAACCTAGAGAAAAAGCATGAATAGACCATACTGTGAATAAATAATATAACTTTTTTGAACTTTAAATAATGAATTGAACTGATATCTGAAAAATTAAAGGAAATCATATATTGATATACAATCATTCATTCCAACCAGTTATATATCTAATGGAAATATTAGTGTTTTGGTTTATCATGAAGAGTGTGTAAGTTTTGCTTCAAAATGATTATGGAAATTCAAAATAATGTGTTTGGAAAGAAGTCTCATGAAAAGACCAGTCAAGAAACCCTGACAATACATGTGTTCTGAAGCAAGAAGTGATTAAATTTGAAACAAATGCCTATTAATTTGTGAACTTGTGGATGAAATGTATATCCTACGATGTGCAAAAACTGAAGAAACAGTAATGTATCAGTGTTGAATACAAATGAATGACAAATTAAATATCATGTCCCATAGGAGTCTACTTGCATTGATGTTAGACAGGGTCAGTTACTGCAGAATAATTAGGATTTGTATGCCCCATTTACTGAAGTTAGTTTTGAGTACTAGGAAACAAATATGTATTTCAGGTGGATGAATATTTCTGATTATAATCTTGTGAAAAGTTGATTATAAATCCACATACATGAACATGAATGAATTTAGAGAGTGTATATTAGACACATATATTTCATATTTTGAAAAATTTGGAGAGTATATCTATCTATCTATCTATTTATCTATCTATATATATATATATATATATATATATATATATATATTTATCTATACACACACACACACACAAACACACACACACAACACTCACAGACATTAAAAAGTACCAATATAAATGCCAATCGAAATTCATCAGTAAATATATATCATCCACAGATGCAAAAATATTTATTTTACTGAACATGAGTTTATGTATAATGTTGTTCTACTAGGACGCTCTCCTATAGGTTGAATTTTCATTTCCAACAGCATTTAGGAGGAGTGAACTCTTCTCACAATTTGTATCTACCAAGACAGCCACCTCATAAAAATGTACGTGTGATACCTGGTACGCTTCTATATATGCATACAAACATACATGTGTGAATAGGCTACAGAAAAGGGAAACAAGAATTCACATATTTGTTAAGTTTAAAAACACATGGAGAATATTTCAATTAAAATTTGACTAGATTTGTAACTCCTACCTTATATAAAGCAAATGTCAAGTCCAACTATACAACATGTCTCCTCTGAAGTGCTTGTATTTCTATTGTGTTGGGTTAATTTTCCCCATTATATTAGGATGAATAGTCTGAGTATACTAGGTATGGGTTAGTGTCCGGGATTCAGTACTTCGAATGGAAAATTGGAAAACGAATCCAATGTGTATGTAAATATATGCTGCACAAATATCCTCCTGCTCTCATCCAGAACAATGCCTTGACATTACCTTCACCCCAAGTATGACACAATTAGAGGAGAAGAGTTACAAAATCAGTGAATACATATCTGGAATGGAAAGGCTCAGGAGTTCACAACCTTGGAGGTGGTAGAGGAGTTTCCAAAACTAAGGGACAGGGTAAACACTGCACAAACGTGGAGCTCTGGTGGCCTAAAAACCTTTTGAGAAACTGCCTCTGAGCTTCCGCACTTGAAATATATGTTGTGTTCAGGAGATTTGGCTTCTTTTGTAGTGAGACCATCAAAGCTGGGTCTGCATCTATGTGACCTGGAGGACATGGTTTCTTATTTTCCAATGAACAAGATGAAGCAGTGCTGAATCGTCTCTTTGTAGGTAAACTGAGGCCACTGGGGACTAAGTGTCTCCCCGTGTGGACTGTGAAGCCATTTGGTCCTCCTCCACTTTTTGTGGTGTTTTTGCTTCTGCACTGTGAGTTTGGTATTTGTTTCACAAAATACTAGGAGCTAAACTGGGACACAGTGCTGGAGGGAGTTCTGTCACATGTGGTGGGTCAGGGTCTGCAAGAGAATGCACCAACTAGGCTTCTATCTCTCACAGCTTGCCCCATTGCCCCCTTGTCCATATCAACCTGATTCTTAATTTTCCTCTGAAAACTCTCCATATAACAAGATGCCTTTACATATAAGGGTCTGCTGGCTGCACGCTGTCAGTTACAAGCCATTTGGAATCCAATGGTAGATCCACATGGCCCTACCACGGATGTTTTATCAAACACCTCCCCACCACTGCTCTAGACCCACTACTCAGCAGGCTCCAACTTACTGGCATCTCTGTTCTACACCATTTTCATGAAACTCAGTAAATCAAGGCACTGTCTGGTATACACTCATGATCAGCAACAGGACATCCAATGTTTCTCCAGTGCCACCTGGTCATAGGAATTTCAAAAATTTCATGGTATTTATCTAGCCATTTTTCAAGCATGAAGTTGGAGGCACTGTGGGTTTCAATTCATTCAGCAAACATTAAATGGTGAGGAAGCTCATTTCAATGAAATCTCTGGAGAACTCTCACAGGCAAGGCTTCCCAAAGAGTGGACAAAAGGTCACATTAGGCCTGGCCCATTGAGGTCTACAATGTGAGGTCCATGTGTGTTTTGACTCTCAACTATGGCTGCCATTTCTTTAAGAATAAAATCATGTGATATCCTTGCTGAGATTCCCAGGCCTCTGTGGAAATCCACCCGGGGCCTAGGTCTCAGTTTCCAAGAGCGACTTTCATGCGTGGCCTCTTAAAATCCCAACAAAATTCATGGCAATGCTTCTCTGAGTTCAGTTCCAAAACCCAGTCTCTAAGGGGAATCACACCAGAGTTCAAGCCCACGTGGACCCAGTCATTTTTTCCAATGCCACACAAATGACCAAAATTAAAACCAAAACACTCCCACATGGCCCTCATCTTATTCCATATAGTCAATCATCTTAACCTCTGGCTGGAGGTTTCCATGAGGGGCGCAGCCCAAGACAGTGTCCAAAATCACCTCGTTTGCCCCTCATTTGCCTGAAGTCAGGGTAGCCTGGACACCGTTTCTGTGAACCAGGAGTGAACAAATAAGCCTGCCGTTAATACTTCTGTGTTTCTCCAATTTGAGGCCTAATGATTTTAGGTATCGATTCTTTAGGTGGTTTAGAGTTATGCGAAAACACAAGCACCTCTGCAGGGCTTTGAAGAACTCATTTGACCCAAAGAATCCCTATTCTCATTTGATGGAGTGCAGGAACCTAACAGAGGAAGGCAAGGGACTTCATCCACAATGAATGATATTTTTTGCCATTTTGGTTTTGGTAGCTCACATGGGATCATTCTTAAGATCCATCAGGTGCTGAGAATCTAAGTCACAGCCACACACAGGTCCAAGAGGCTGATAAAGACACATCCCTTTCCAAAGCAATTAAGCAAAGAGCCACAGGGGAGGCCCATTCATTTCCATTTGAAAACTGTTTTCTTCAGGCTTCACAAAGGGGTGGCCTGAGGCAAAGACCTTCCTGACATTCAGTGCAACACAACAATAAGTAAGAAAAAGGCCCAAAGCAGGGTTTCTGCACTGAGACTTTCCTGGTCACACTGATATCTGAGTTTTCTGAGATGCTCGCCATTCTCTTCAGCTATCCAGTACATGGCCATGTCACAGAGCTTGGAGGTGGTACATATTTTGGAAACAAATCCATGGGCCTATTCTGGAGAGTGGCCAGAATTCAGGAAGAAAACAACAACTTAGAATGATAGCAGGTGTTGCACATCGATAAGACAAGCTGCAGTCCATTCATATATTGGGCAGGATGAATTATGGGAAGATTTATACTAGACGGGACACATCCATTAATGCATTCTCTTTTCTAATGTCTATAACAACGGACACAGTGAGATACACAGAAACAGAAATCTCACCGTGTCAGATGACTTACTAGAAACTGTCCACTCCAAACCAAACAAACCGCCTTTCCTATCTATTCTCAGAACATAAGACAAAACAACAAACCCACACCCACTCCCACAAAAACACCTCCTTCCACCAAGTAGGTCTGTGACTATCCGGAGTGTCCTCTGACTGGTGGGCCATACTATGTTCCCCCGAAATGGCCTGTCTTCTCTCAGATCTTTCCAACTCTGTGAAGATGTCAGGAAAAAGTGGTTAGCCACTACCTGTTTTCTCAGGAAAGGTCCATCTTCAGAGCTCTCCTGGCATTTGGCCATCCTCACATCATTAGGTACCAAGAAACCTGACTCTGTCCTTGGTAAATCCAAACAAGTGAGCCCACTGGGACTGGGACTGGGACTTCGTCTAGGTGCCTGGCTTCTTGGATACCAAGTTCAGAGAGTTCCATCACCAAAGAAATGAGGTATGTCACATTCTTTGGAACTGAATGAGGTCACTGCCTTGGCAACCACTTTGTCCTAACAGTTGCTTCCAAGGGTAGCATAAGATGGAGGTTGCCCCTACTTCCTGTGAGACTTTCATAAGGTAGAATGTATATCAACCATTGGCACCTGGGAACAGCTCTCCACTCAGGCCTGGTTTGGTCCACCTTCTCTAGAATAAGAAGAGAGAGGCAGATTCAGACACATCCCTTCATCCTGACCAGGTTGTTTGCCATGGAAGATGACTTTTGCTCTCTCAGGTGCTTCATACCTGCCTACAACTTCTCCAGGTATCATTTGTGCATGGACATTTGAGGTTCTCATGAGGTGGAAGGTCCCCAACTTTCCTGTATTGTAAGAACAACTCTGTCCCTGCTCTTCTGTAAAATGATTGAGGGAACAGTGTATACTTGGGGTTAAAAACAGGTTTGATTTGAGTAACGAATGATTCTGTGCGATGAATAATGGTATTGGGAACCTGCAATATTTACAAGAATATAGAGGTGAAATATAAGTATGAAAACAGAAATCTGGGTATGGTTTGAAGCCCAGAAGGGTTTTGCCCTTGATTGGGATACTTAGCTTTGAATTATGTTCTGCAAAGATGTCTCAGATAATTCGATATACAATGGCATAGAACTTTGTACATTGGATGATTGAATTTAGAAGAGAACATCCAGTCAAAAAGAGATATTCAGTAGGATTATTAAGACAGTTGGTAGGTTTAAGAAGAAGAGTGAGTATAGGATTTGGACCAAAAGTTCTTTAGCAATAGACTTTTGGTTATAGAGTGAATGTAAATGTCAGCATATATGAAGAGTCAGTCACTATGTTGAACTGGGAAATATGTAGAAAATCAGATATCAATAGAAACATTATGAAATCAGGCAAAGTATAAAGTGAGGGATAGAATTAGACATTTTCAACAGGGTTGAGTTTGAATATATAAATTAGGAAAAAATAAATATGTAGTCACCAATAGGATTGACAATTGACAGCATTAGGCAACCTGGACATGGATGTTTTTAGAAATCCATGTTCACTTTCCATTTAGGCTTTGGTACAATCATAAGTGTGACCTTTCCATTTTTTGTCCAGAATATTACTGTGATAATGAGGTGACATGAGTATTTCTTTCACCTTCCTGGGAGCTATATATTGAAGATGTAAAATTAGAATCGGGGGTACAAAGAGGTGTACCCTGTTTCTATGAACCTAGAGAAAAAGCATGAATAGACCATACTGTGAATAAATAATATAACTTCTTTGAACTTTAAATAATGAATTGAACTGATATCTGAAAAATTAAAGGAAATCGTATATTGATATACAATCATTCATTCCAACCAGTTATATATCTAATGGAAATATTAGTGTTTTGGTTTATCATGAAGAGTGTGTGAGTTTTGCTTCAAAATGATTATGGAAATACAAAATAATGTATTTGGAAAGAAGTCTCATGAAAAAACCAGTCAAGAAACCCTGACAATACATGTGTTCTGAAGCAAGAAGTGATTAAAGTTGAAACAAATGCCTATTAATTTGTGAACTTGTGGATGAAATGTATATCCTATGATGTGCAAAAACTGAAGAAACAGTAATGTATCAGTGTCGAATACAAATGAATGACAAATTACATATCATGTCCCATAGGAGTCTACTTGCATTGATGTTAGACAGGGTCAGTAACTGTAGAATAATTAGGATTTGTATGCCCCATTCACTGAAGTTAGTTTTGAGTACTAGGAAACAAATATGTATTTCAGGTGGATGAATGTTTCTGATTATAATCTTGTGAAAAGTTGATTATAAATCCACATACATGAACATGAGTGAATTTAGAGAGTGTATATTAGACACATATATTTCATATTTTGAAAAATTTGGAGAGTATATCTATCTATCTATATATATATATATATATATATATATATATATATATATATATATACACACACACACAAACACACACACACAAACACACACACACACAACACTCACAGACATTAAAAAGTACCAATATAAATGCCAATCGAAATTCATCAGTAAATATATATCATCCACAGATGCAAAAAGATTTATTTTACTGAACATGAGTTTATGTATAATGTTGTTCTACTAGGACGCTCTCCTATAGGTTGAATTTTCATTTCCAACAGCATTTAGGAGGAGTGAACTCTTCTCACAATTTGTATCTGCCAAGACAGCCACCTCACAAAAATGTACGTGTGATACCTGGTAGGATTCTATATATGCATATAAATATACATGTGTGAATAGGCTACAGAAAAGGGAAACAAGAATTCACATAGTTGTTAAGTTTAAAAACACATGGCGAATATTTCAATTAAAATTCGACTAGATTAATAACTCCTACCTTATATAATGCAAATGTCAAGTCCAACTATACAACATGTCTCCTCTGAAGTGCTTGTATTTCTGTTGTGTTGGGATAATTTTCCCCATTATATTAGGATGAATAGTCTGAGTCTACTAGGTATGGGTTAGTGTCCGCGATTCAGGACTTCGAATGGAAAATTGAAAAATGAATCCAATGTGTATGTAAATATATGCTGCACAAATATCCTCCTGCTCTCATCCAGAACAATGCCTTTACATTACCTTCACCCCAAGTATGACAAAATTAGAGGAGAAGAGTTACAAAATCAGTGAATACATATCTGGAATGGAAAGGCTCAGGAGTTCACAACCTTGGAGGTGGTAGAGGAGTTTCCAAAACTAAGGGACAGGGTAAACACTGCACAAACGTGGAGCTCTGGTGGCCTAAAAACCTTTTGAGAAACTGCCTCTGAGCTTCCGCACTTGAAATATATGTTGTGTTCAGGAGATTTGGCTTCTTTTGTAGTGAGACCATCAAAGCTGGGTCTGCATCTATGTGACCTGGAGGACATGGTTTCTTATTTTCCAATGAACAAGATGAAGCAGTGCTGAATCATCTCTTTGTAGGTAAACTGAGGCCACTGGGGACTAAGTGTCTCCCCGTGTGGACTGTGAAGCCATTTGGTCCTCCTCCACTTTTTGTGGTGTTTTTGCTTCTGCACTGTGAGTTTGGTATTTGTTTCACGAAATACTAGGAGCTAAACTGGGACACAGTGCTGGAGGGAGTTCTGTCACGTGTGGTGGGTCAGGGTCTGCAAGAGAATGCACCAACTAGGCTTCTATCTCTCACAGCTTGCCCCATTGCCCCCTTGTCCATATCAACCTGATTCTTAATTTTCCTCTGAAAACTCTCCATATAACAAGATGCCTTTACATATAAGGGTCTGCTGGCTGCACGCTGTCAGTTACAAGCCATTTGGAATCCAATGGTAGATCCACATGGCCCTACCATGGATGTTTTATCAAACACCTCCCCACCACTGCTCTAGACCCACTACTCAGCAGGCTCCAACTTACTGGCATCTCTGTTCTACACCATTTTCATGAAACTCAGTAAATCAAGGCACTGTCTGGTATACACTCATGATCAGCAACAGGACATCCAATGTTTCTCCAGTGCCACCTGGTCATAGGAATTTCAAAAATTTCATGGTATTTATCTAGCCATTTTTCAAGCATGAAGTTGGAGGCACTGTGGGTTTCAATTCATTCAGCAAACATTAAATGGTGAGGAAGCTCATTTCAATGAAATCTCTGGAGAACTCTCACAGGCAAGGCTTCCCAAAGAGTGGACAAAAGGTCACATTAGGCCTGGCCCATTGAGGTCTACAATGTGAGGTCCATGTGTGTTTTGACTCTCAACTATGGCTGCCATTTCTTTAAGAATAAAATCATGTGATATCCTTGCTGAGATTCCCAGGCCTCTGTGGAAATCCACCCGGGGCCTAGGTCTCAGTTTCCAAGAGCGACTTTCATGCGTGGCCTCTTAAAATCCCAACAAAATTCATGGCAATGCTTCTCTGAGTTCAGTTCCAAAACCCAGTCTCTAAGGGGAATCACACCAGAGTTCAAGCCCACGTGGACCCAGTCATTTTTTCCAATGCCACACAAATGACCAAAATTAAAACCAAAACACTCCCACATGGCCCTCATCTTATTCCATATAGTCAATCATCTTAACCTCTGGCTGGAGGTTTCCATGAGGGGCGCAGCCCAAGACAGTGTCCAAAATCACCTCGTTTGCCCCTCATTTGCCTGAAGTCAGGGTAGCCTGGACACCGTTTCTGTGAACCAGGAGTGAACAAATAAGCCTGCCGTTAATACTTCTGTGTTTCTCCAATTTGAGGCCTACTGATTTTAGGTATCGATTCTTTAGGTGGTTTAGAGTCATGCGAAAACACAAGCACCTCTGCAGAGCTTTGAAGAACTCATTTGACCCAAAGAATCCCTATTCTCATTTGATGGAGTGCAGGAACCTAACAGAGGAAGGCCAGAGACTTCATCCTCTATGAATGATATTTTTTGCCACTTTGGTTTTGGTAGCTCACATGGGATCATTCTTAAGATCCATCAGGTGCTGAGAATCTAAGTCACAGCCACACACAGGTCCAAGAGGCTGATAAAGACACATCCCTTTCCAAAGCAATTAAGCAAAGAGCCACAGGGGAGGCCCATTCATTTCCATTTGAAAACTGTTTTCTTCAGGCTTCACAAAGGGGTGGCCTGAGGCAAAGACCTTCCTGACATTCAGTGCAACACAACAATAAGTAAGCAAAAGGCCCAAAGCAGGGTTTCTGCACTGAGACTTTCCTGGTCACACTGATATCTGAGTTTTCTGAGATGCTCGCCATTCTCTTCAGCTATCCAGTACATGGCCATGTCACAGAGCTTGGAGGTGGTACATATTTTGGACACAAATCCTTGAGCCTATTCTGGAGAGTGGCCAGAATTCAGGAAGAAAACAACAACTTAGAAAGATAGGTATGACAAATTCCTTGCCAGCTTACTCCCATGCTGTCTAGTGGAAGGACTTCTGAAAGGTGACCTTGCTCAAGGACCAGGGCAGGATCCGTGTTTAGAGTGTTCCCCCTTTAGAATAGGGTGGTTTAGCATAATAGGAGATTAGGGTGTTCCCCCTTTAGAATAGGGCGTATCCTGCTGCTGAGTTCCTCTTGAGTGCTTAGGGTCAGACAGTATATTTTGGGAGACAGAAGCCCATGCGGAGTGGATTTGGGCAGAGAACGTGGATTCCCCCAGAGCGTGTTTGTAGACGGCCGGTGTGAGTTCTGGAATAAAGAATTGCTGTTTGAATCTACAAGCTGTGTGGAGACTCGTGATTTGTGCCCAGCCAGAGACTGCAGCATTTGGCGGTCCGTACCGGGAACATCTGAAAAGAAGGTACGTGAAATTGTTCGACCCTAAGGAAGTGTGAAATAATGGGTGACCATTTCAAAAAACAATGTGTTCTTTTTTTGATTTATTTTGTTTTTATTTCAAGTTGCCTGTTCCTAGAACTTTCTCAGGCAAACTGGGGAAAATGGTTGACTCAAAGTTTGAAGTTGTTCACCCCCAAGGAAGAGAAATTGTTAGAGAAAGGAGGCACCCCAGTAAGACCAAGAACAATTAGGACATATGTTGATAAAATACCATCATGGTATCCTGTAGAAGGGTTTTTCTTCAACAAGAAAGAGATGGCTAATTCTGTTTACTATGCTTGTCTAAGATCTTGGTTTTTATAGACATCTGATTAATTTACAAAACTAGAGTGTTAAAATATCAACCACTAAATATGAAATCAATTACTCTTTACTTATTAAGTTCCATAAGGTAATATATTTAATCATTATGTGTGTTTTCAGAAATTGGTGAATGGAAAAAATTTAATATTGCTTTGGTCTGTGTCTTTGCTAAAACAAGGTTACTAAGAGTTAAGATTCTATCAGGTGTAATTTATATACAAAGAGTATGGGAAGTTTCAGTTGGGTTTCAATTACAGCATTATAGTACCATAAAAAAAACATGAAAGTATTTCATCTTATTAAAGTGGAGTAATTTGTCTAAATCAGAAATTTTATAAGGGTTATTTCAGAATGTGAATTTATAAAAAGGGTTAATGGTTAAAAAAGAGATATAAAAAGATTCAAGATGTGAAAATATATTTTCATATAAAGGTTAAAAAAAAGAGAAATGTTTCAAGATGAGATAATCTCTGTGTGGTAAAGTAAAAAGTTGTAAAATGCCATTTAAAAAGATTTTGAGGAAACTAGACTTACTTTAAAAGCTTGAGAAAGGAAGAAAGAAGAAAAAGATATATGTACATGGCAGATTGAGACAAAGCTTCTTAATGGAGTAAAAAAGGCCTTTGGTTTAAGGGCAGCCATGTAAACTAATATTAAGCGATTTAAACAGAATCTAAGCCTCGTTTAAAAGAGTGAAGCAATAGGTGGTGAAAAAAGTACACTTAAAAGTACAATATAGATGATAATTAAAAGGCTTTAAAAGGTTAAATTGAAGGTGGTTAAAATGCCTTCATGACGGAGAAAAAAAAAAAAACCCAGGATAATGGGAAGATAATAGGTTAAAAGATATTTAGATAAAGAAAATTAAAAATTTGAAGTGAAAAACTTTAAAGACAGAAGTATAGAAAGTTAAAAAAAAGTTAGAAAAGATGTAGGAAGACAAGAATTAGAAAATGGTTAAAAATGTCAAGTAAAGGTATTTCAGATAAAAAATACAAAAAGCTAAGACAACTATTAGATACAGACATTCAAGATAGAATTAAAACGTGCTTATTAAAGCAAAAAGAGGGAATTGGAAAGGGGTATATATCCCCCAAAGATAAACTTAAAATAACCCTTTTTACTCTAAACTTTTTAAATTTGGATTCATCAGGACTTAGTGCTACGGAAAGACATATGTATCCAAAAAATGTTTATAAGCCTAAGGTACTTTGGAAAGATATTCTAACAGGACAATGGAAAGATCCTGACCCAGTGATTTTCTGGAGTCGGGGTTCTGTTTGTTTTTCCACAGGAGAACAGCAGCCGATTTGGATTCCAGAAAGACTAACCAAAACGATTTCTACAGATCGAAAAGAAAATGATTTGACTCAAATCCATAACAGCTGATATCCAGAACTCCAGCTTGGCCATTCTTACATCTGCGACTGTGATTAACCAGAATGCTTTTTTCAATATCTATTTTATTATTGCATTTTCCACATCATAAGGTTCTATTTTTATTTTTTGAGCTCATACAAACCTAGGTTAATGTTTTTCTGATCAGTTTTATTTTTTGACTATGAAGTTTTTAAACATTGCAATGGAGATTTCACCTAGGTAAAGCTACAAGGCCTTTATTATTATCTTATGTGTTGTACATTTGTTTGCACGTTTGTGTTTTGTGTTATATGTCTGTGTGTGCGTATTTCATATATGAGGAGCGCTCATGAGAAAATGGATCCAAATTATTTTTTTTTATTATTCACGTGATTTAAATGGCTTAATTTAAATTAGGTAAACAGCTGTTAAGGATTGTTTTTAAAGGTGGTTAACAGATCTGCTTGTTTACTAATTTAATTCAGGTAAACAGCTGTTAAGGATTGTTTTTTAAAGAGGTTAACAGATCTGTTTGTTTACTTTCACCTTTCCTTTTCATTATATTTAATAATTCTTTTCAGGATAATGTCTTTTTAGCATCATTGCCAGAATTCCTATCTTCATCCCAATGAATATAACTCAACAAGTATGCTCAATCAAGGAGTCAACTTACTTTGGGAGGAAACGGACTTTGGGAAGAGACGGACAGATTGATAGATTCCTCCCCTTTGAACTGCTTACAGAACTTGCCTGGACTATGTAACTACGTTTAGTGCAGCAAATTGTGGTAATGCTGGCATATCTTTGCTGATGGTGTCACCAGTGATCTTTGCTGATGGTGTCACCAATGATGCAATTTTTCCAAAGGAACTGTCAATTGGCTTGGTGTCGTGGCATTTCTGTATCCTCCTCCTTTCTGCTAGTGATGGTCTAAAATTTGGGGGCCAATGGCTATATGCTGGACCGGTAGTCAGTGACGGGTATGATCCAATTGCAGTGGTATCAACCTAAGACAGGAGGCTGACGCCTAAAGGTCAGTTGCCTAAAGGTCAGTTTTCCGATGACAGGTAAGAACCATATGTTGAATTGGACAACCTACCAGGCACGGTGCTTAAGCCACATTAACCTCACTCCCCCACTGGCACCAAAGCCAAATTTGGGGGCCAACAGAGGTGAGGCAAAGAACCTCACCCCCCCACTGGTGCATAGACCTATCCACAAGTATGGCTGTATGCTGGAACGGTAGTCAGTGATGGGTATGATCCAGTTGCAGTGGTATCAACCTAAGACAGGAGGCTGACGCTTAAAGGTCAGTTTTCCAATGATGGGTAAGAGCCATATGTTGAACTGGACAACCTACCAGGCACGGTCCTTAAGCCACATTACTTGTTGTTTAATTAATCAGAAGGGGGGAGATGCTGGGAGCCATCAGCCAAGTAGGTATGACAAATTCCTTGCCAGCTTACTCCCATGCTGTCTAGTGGAAGGACTTCTGAAAGGTGACCTTGCTCAAGGACCAGGGCAGGATCCGTGTTTAGGGTGTTCCCCCTTTAGAATAGGGTGGTTTAGCATAATAGGAGATTAGGGTGTTCCCCCTTTAGAATAGGGCGTATCCTGCTGCTGAGTTCCTCTTGAGTGCTTAGGGTCAGACAGTATATTTTGGGAGACAGAAGCCCATGCGGAGTGGATTTGGGCAGAGAACGTGGATTCCCCCAGAGCGTGTTTGTAGACGGCCGGTGTGAGTTCTGGAATAAAGAATTGCTGTTTGAATCTACAAGCTGTGTGGAGACTCGTGATTTGTGCCCAGCCAGAGACTGCAGCAGGAAATAATGTCCCCTTACCCCGGGGGGTTTCATGTTCTTTAGTTTGCTCTGGCACCTTCTTTTGCTGAACTGTCTCCTCACTTTGGAGAATGCCTGGCTCTCAGGGAAGGATTGCCCCTATCTTTTTCCCCGGGTCTGCTTCAGAGAGGCCTGGGAGTGGCTGTGCTGGTCAGTGCAAATTTGCAATGCCTAAAAATAGTCACTCAATTGAGGATTTTAGAGGTGTCCATTCCCTGGGTCTTCCAGGGATTCCTAGAGTCTTGATTGAGAACTCTTGGGTTATGGGGTACTGCCTGCTTGTTCTGCCCATCTCCAGAATTCTGGAATCTGGGTGCTTTTTATGGCTGGGTAGATGGATATGGCCATGCCTGAAGGAGGCTTTATTTATTTACTTACTTTCTGATGCTGGGGATTGAACCCAGGGCCTTGCACATGCGAAACATACATTCTACAACTGAGTTACACTCCTAGCCTGAGGCTGCTGCTGCTTCTTCTTTTTTTTTTTTAACAGCAATTTCATAAAAGGACTAAATTGAGAATGGCTGAATGGCTGAGTCAACCAAGAACTATGTCCAGTTCACTTGCTAATTAACATCTGTACAAATCTATACAACAAATAACTATATACACAGCATGTGTCCCACTGTGCTATAATAACAATAGCTCATGTTCAGGGAGGGTCGAGGTGCCACACTACTTGATGCTGAGTTCACATTATCTTGTCAGTCTTCCTAAAAATCAGAATCATAGAATTTTGCAGTTAAGATTCTGAGTTATATTATCAGTTATATTATCTGAGGCCCAGATAAGTTAAGTAACTTACTCAAAGTCACACAGTAAGTGGTAAAATTGGCCTTTGACACCAAACAATCTGACACTACAGCCATTTGATAAGTCTTCCTTCTCATGAATGTGGATGGGGAGCCTGGACCCCCTCCTGTCCCGAGACTTCAGTCTGTTCCTAACTTCAGCTGGTTGAATCCTGTTGGGGCTTAGGCAAAGAGAGCAAGCTGTAAGCAAACATTTAAATTGTGTTTTTCTAGAAAGTATAGGTCACATATTGGTGCCTAAGGCCACTGTCTAGGAGTCCTCAACAGGATCATTATGAAGCGTCCTTTGCCTGGCCCAGCAGGGAGACAGAACACTGCTCTCAGGCAGATTTAGGCTGTAAGATGACCTCATTTGACCCCAGAGGCTGGCAAGCCCTGGGAAATGTCTGCTCACAGTCTGTTTTTCCTTTGCCTTTAGCACACCCTGAAAAGTGTCTGCTGGGAATGGCGTTGCTGTTCCTTCTTGTTGCAAAGACTCTTGAAGATGCACTTTGGAGCTGGAAGGGGCTTACAGCCCTGTCTTTCTCAGGAGATGAGTCTGCTGAAAATCATCTCTTCTGTGCAAGGTGGTTCCACTGTTCCACTTCCACACTCCTCTTCCTCTCCCCAGCCTCCTTTGCCAGGCCACTCCAACATTGAGGATGGAGATAACCTAGCCATCAGGGGACCACATGTACGCCTTCTTCTTCTCTACTTTATTTTTTATTAATTTTTTTTTATATTGGGGGTTGAATCCAAGGTAGTTTATCACTGTGCCACATCCCCAGCCACTTTTATTTTTCTTTTGAGATAGGGTCTTGCTAAGTTGCCCAGGCTGGCCTCTAACTCTTGAGCCTTCTGAGTAGCTGGGATTAGTGGTTTGCGCTACATACCTTAATTCTTATTGTTTAGAAACCAAGGATGGAAGAGAAGTAAGAACTGGGCATGGTGATGTGGGTCTGTAACTTGTAGGGAGGCTGGAGCAGGATTGCTTGAGCCAGCCTGCCCAGCCTAGGGAGTCCCCATTTTAGGAAGGAAGGAAGGAAGGCTGGCAAGAAGCTAAAAGTGCTGTGATCTGTGTTCACCCTGAGGGCTGCCCCCTGGTGCCCTTTTCTATGCAGGAGGCCAGTAGTTCTCCAAATGTGGGCCTAGGAGGCATCAGTAGCACCAGGAAGCTTGTTAGAAGTGCAGACCCCTCGGAGGGTTGTAGATCAGTGGTGCTGTGCTTGCCTGCACATGCAAGGCCCTATGTTCAATCCCGGGTAGCGAAAGAAGTAAATAAATAAAATAAAAAAATGAAAGAAAAATCAATTGAATGAAGAAAAGCAGACCATCAAGCCTCTCCCAGATTTGCTGAGTCAGACTCTTTCCACCATGGCCCCTGGTGCAATGGTGGGTAAGTGTGAGGACCACTGGCCTGGGTCCTGTCTTTCTCAGCTGGGATCCGGAACTCTGCACAGGAAGGATCCAATTACAAAGTTTGCGGTTCTCACAAAAGCCTTCCCACATCAGGTAAACTGCAGGTGCACAGGACAGAAAAGGGACTGGAAGCAGATGCTGGGGAAGCTTAGCTGGGCTAAAAGTCTTAGCCCGTGATAACCAATACAGCTCTAAATCAATAAATGGGGGAAACTGACTAGCTATCTAAGAACAAATAAGACACTCACTAACCCAAAACATCAATATACACACAAAAAAACGAAATTCCAGGTGAATGCTCAGGCCGACCAGCAGGCAACTTTCACCTGTCTTGGAGAAGCCAGCAGAAGCAGTGAGGGAGGATGACAGTGTCCTATGCCATCACCCCACAGACTGCAGACCCCTGTCCCAGCCTTCTGTCTAATCTTCCCCTGGAGGGCAGTCTAGGAAGTGGCCTCATAACTGTCCCTTCACCCATCCATCACCCATCCATCTACTCTCCCAATCACCCATCGATCTGCCCATCATCCATTCATCTATCAAACAACTGGTTATCAGACATTTTCTGTGCATCAGTCCCCTTGGGGCATAATTTAGATCTGGGAACAAAGATGCCTAAGCTTTGGAAGATAGGGGGTGTGACAGGTCCTATGGGTGGGGGTCCAACTCAGTCTGTTTTCTGTTACTCTAACAGAATATTGGAGCCTGGGAAATTTATAAAGGTAAAAAGTTTATTTAGCTCACAGTTCTGGGTGCTAGGGATTGAACCCAGGGGGCTTTACCATTGAACAACATCCCCACTCATTTTTTATTTTGAGACAGGGTCTCACTAAGTTGCCTAGACCGGCCTTGAACTTGTGATCCTCTTGCCTCAATCTCCTAAATTACTGGGATTATAGGCCTGTGTCACTGTGCCCAGCATAGACCATGCTTGAGGAAACCAGTGCAGTCCTGCACAAATGAATCTAGTCCCATAGTAAGGACCTCACCTCTTGAAGGCTCCAATTCCCAGCACCACCACAATGGTAATGACATTCAATGGGAGTTTCTGAGGTGACAAATCATGTTCAGACTACAGAAGGGTCCTTGCAGATGAGCTGGGGTCCCCCACCTTAGGGTCCTCTCTCTGAACCAGAGCTCTTGCTGTGCTCCTGTCATGTCATGTGGCTGCTCAGGCAGGTGGCCTGGCCAGGTGTTCATCACCTTAAAGTGAGGGGTAAGTCAGGCTGGGAAGGGTTACTTTCTGCTCTGAAGGGGTCCCAAGATGGTAGGCTTAATGTTCCTTCTGCTTCTTCTAGGAAGTGAAGAGAGGGGGCCAGGAGAAAGCACAGGGTGTTCCCAGTGGGGATGGCCAGGCTTGGGATCCCTGGCCTGGAGACGCCGTGGCTGCTCCAGAATCCTGTGTACTCTTTCCCACATCTACTTGGACTGGGGCTGGCCCTGTGGTGCCCTGTCCCTTAGGCTCCGATACTACATGGGTTCTCATTCTTTTCCCGGGGTGTTTCCCTCACTGCCTGTGACCTTACTAAAGGGTGGCAGGGCTGTACCCATAGCTGTGTGTTTTGGCCTGAAAATGTCTGTGGAAAGCTGGGCATTGTTGAGCATGCCTGTAATCCCAGCTATTAGGGAGACTGAGGCAGGAGGATCAAAAATTGGAGTCCAGCCTGGGCAAGTTGGTGAGACCCTGTTTCAATATAAAATAAAATATAAAAAGGGCTGGGAATATAGTTCAGTAGTAGAGCATCCCCAGATTTAATCCCTAGTTCTGGGGCAGGAAGTGGGGAGAAAGGAAAAAAAAAATGTTTGTGGAATATATGACCAAAAGGATGGATGCCCACAACAGCCTTGGGAGACTGGAATCAGGTGTTATTCTTATTGTGCATGCACAAAAAATTGAGACCTTAGAGCTTGCAGAGGTCATGGACTGCTGAGGAAGGGACAAGTCTGCCAACTCTGGACCTGTGGCAATGCTAGGTGTACAAGTGCCCATCCTGTGCCATGCATATGCAGTTGTTCAGGCTGTGTCTAGGCTCCATTTGGGCATGTGTCTGGTGCTATTTCCCCCAGCCGCTCAGCAGGGCCACTGCAGACAGTTGTTCCTCCTTGTAATTAGTGGGTTTCTGCCTCTCCTGTCACAGGAGTTTCAAAGGCCTTCCCGAGGGGTGCTTGGTCTGAGCAGAACTCTGCCCGCAAGTCTTGGAGCCTGATGTCCAGGCTGGGAGGCCAGAGTCTGCTAATGGAGGCTCTGCAGGGCCTTCCTGAAGATGGTGAGGAGCTCCCCATCAGGAGTTCCCAGGAAACCACCTCTGCAAACCGAGGGTCATTGCCCTGTGTCATCCCCTGCGGAGGGAGTCTTCCCTTTGTATTCCACTCCAAACCAGGTCTGGGAAGAGTCAGGGCCTGCCTGATCTTTCCTGGGGTTAAGTGGCGATTGGCAGGGATTGAGGAAATGGGTGATACCAGTAGACTTTGTGCATGGCAGGCTCTGAGTGGGGGACCCATGGGGTCAGAGGCCCTCTGGAGTGAACTCCCACATCCTGAGTAGATCTCAGCTTAGGGGCCATCAGAGTACTGTTTTGGCTTGGTGGCCAAACCTTTGGGATCATGGAACCATGCTGTGGAGCAGTGAAGTCACTACACCTGGTCAAAGACCCAGCCGCAGGCCCTGCTCTGGGGATGACTCACCCTCACAGAATTAAGTTCTGGCTTCTTGTCCTGTCCTGTCTTCTAGTGGCTAACAGAACAGGCTGGAAGCTCCCTTCAACCACTGCAGTGTCTTGCTTCCATCCTCCCCCCTCTCCTTCCAACGGTGAACACGGTCTGGCTGAGAGCCTTAGTCAGGGGAAGAGCAGGAGGGCATGTGCAAGGCCAAGGGTGTGGGTCCTTGCAGCTAAGTTCTGCAGAAATTGAGCCCTTGCGTCAGAGCACCCAGGATTGCAGCACCTCGCAGGGTGTGGGCAGAGCTTGGGGCCCAGCCTGCTTCTCTGAACCCTGGTTGCAAGGCCATGAGGGGCTGTGACAGCTGCACTGAAGAGACTGCAGGACCCGAGGGGACTCTACCCTGGCTACGACAGAGCACCCACAGGCCAATGTCCCTCTGCCCAGAGCCCTCTGCCAGGGTGGAATTTCTGGACTGTGTGGGGACTGTGTGGAGCTGGCGGCTGTTACCTCACCCAGGCAGCTGCTCAGAGCTGAAGGAAGAGCTGGGGCTGAGCCTCTGGGAGCCCCAAGGATATAGAAGGCCTCCAGGGCTCAGAGCAGCTCCAGGCATTGTGGGAGGTGGGAGGAAGAGAAACAATTTCTCAAGAAAAGTAAGGGGGCCTGGATCACAGCCTCCACTTCCTCTTCTGGAGAAAAGGGCAGCTCAGCTGTGCTGGGGGCCAGTTCTGCAGCCTCTGTCCCCGGAGCCTGCAGTACTGAGCAGAGTAGGTCAGAGCAGGTGGCTCCCGAGACTTTGGAAAAAAAGGGTTGGGAGAGGAGGTTGGCTTACAGGGAAAGAACGCAGATTCTTGAGAGCACAGACCTGGATTCCATCTAATTTACTGTCCTATGTGGAACACTTTTGAGAATGAAAGGGGCTGTGTTAATTATGACACCAGGACAACAAACTGGGACTCAGGGCAAATTGAGATGTATGTTACCCTACTTATTACCACTTCCTAGCTGTGTGGGTTTGGGCAAGTTATATAACCTCTCTGAATTCTGCTTTCTGTATAAAAAAGGATACTATGATGTGCCTGCCTCCCAGGGATGTTAGGGGATGAAAGTGGTGGACTACATTACGTGGGAGTTCCTGGAACAGCCCTTGGCATAGACCAGGCTCTCAATGTTTATTTTCTTCCTCTGAGGAAGTAAACAAGGACCCCCCTGACTGTACTAAAGTGAAAGGGTCTCAGGAGGGTGTGTACACAGCTCTAGAGACAGATTCCAATTCTTCCTGTGACCTCCAGAGGGGTGATGGTGAAGGTGGGAGTCAGGTGTTCCTTATGGCCTTCCTATGCTCCGGGGAAGGTGGGCCAGTGATGGTTCTGGGATGGAATTCCCTTGTGGACTTGTACCCTGCCTGCCCCTTGGTGGTGTCCACAGAAGGTCCCCATTACGGCCCAGCCTGGAGCAGCTTTGCTGTCACTTGTCTTGGCTTGCCTGCTTCTGCTCTTTTGGGGTTACCCTGTGAGGGGAGGAGCACTTGCATTCCTGGGGGTATCTGGGAAGGCTAGAGGCCAAGCTGGAGTTAGGCAGCTTGCATTTACTGTGCCCCCTCCTGGGGCCAGATGAACTGAAGGGAGCTCATTCCAACCTACAACTTTTCCAGAACTGGGTCTGGGGCCAGGCTCTGCCACTTATGGTCAGACTTTTTAAGTCAAAGGTCTCCAGGCCTCAGACTCCTGCTGGGAGGTGGGGTGAGCCACCCTATTCTTGAAGCTGCAGCTGAGAGGTATAAGGCAAGGGCAGAGGGCAGTGCTGGCCCTGCACATACATGGCCTCAGCTCTCTACCATTTGGGTTCCCATGTAGTGTTGCCTGCTTCTGTTCCCTTGTAGCCCTGGAAGCCCCTGAAGGCAGAGTGTGCACTCACAAGAGGCTGAACTGCATCTCCAGAGCCTAGTACAGAGGTGTGCAGGAAACTAAAGGATGTGGCTTCACTTCTGCTCAGTGTGCTCGGCAAAGGCCCACGATGCTGCAGCAAGTGGAAAGTGATGCTGTGGCTCAGGGAGACCTTGTGCTGAGACATTATCTAGGGCCTCAACTACTGGCTTCTTGGTCCTCCATTCCTTCTCTTTACCCCTAGAGAAGCTTCTACCTGCAATTTAAGTCAGGGTTTGCCAGAAAAGTGGTTTCTCTGAAACAGTTAATTATGAAAGACGTTTTGGGGTATGGAGCTCAGCCCTCCACAAACTCATTTGGTCAGTTCCTAGCCGTCAATACAGAGCCAAAATCCTCAGGTGGCAGTTAAGGAGGCAGTAAATAAGCAGCTCCTCCCAGTGGGTGCAGGGTCCACCTCAGTCCTGAGGCCACAGGCTGTGGCCCTGAAGGCTTCCAGCCAACCCTTTCAACACCTGTAGCATGGAAGTCCTCTCCTGAATGAGGTCAAGTGGTGGGACATCAAACAAAGGGCAAACCAATAGCCAAGTCAATATTTAATACATTCTTATTAATAGAATTTGGCCATCTCCATTCAATGTTGACAAAACAATTTTTTTTCCTCTAGTACTGGGGATTGGTCTCAGGGCCTCATGCATACTAGGCAAACACTTTACTACTGAGCTATACCTACAACCCTTTTTATTTTTGAGACCAGATCTCACTAAATTGCCCAGGCTTAGGGCTGGGGTTGTGGCTCATTGGTAGAGCACTTGCCTAGCAAGTGTGAGGCACTGGGTTAGATTCTTGGCACTGCACATAAATAAATAAAATTGCCCAGGCTGGCCTTGAACTTTTAATCCTTCTGCCTCAGCCTCTCAATAGCTAAGATTACAGGCATGCATTACTGAACCTAGCTCCAGTGTTGAAAATTTGACAGGCAAAAGAATAGCATCTCATGGTTTAAATTCATATTTTTAATTAGAAAAATGTAGGATTTTTCACATATTTGTGAGACATTAGTATTTCTTCTTCTGGAACCAGGCCTTTCACATTCTTTGTTAGTTGTCTTCTGTATTAAGCTTTTCTCAATGATTTATAGATACTCTTTGTATATTGTGAACATTAATCCTTTGTAATGTATTTTCTCTGTCATTTGTCTTTTAATTTTGTTGTATGATTTCACAGTGTCCCATGGGTGTCTCTTCCTTTGACTTCTGTGTTTCATGTTATACTTAGGATTTATCTGAGAGATGATTCAGCTGCTGCTTAGACATTCTGAGAAAAAATGGCCACAACACTTCCAGTGGCAGAAAAACATGCTATTCAAAAGAAATTATTTATTTAAGCCAGGTTCAGTGGAGCACGCCTGTAATCCCAGTGGCTTGGGAGGCTGAGACAGAATCATAAGTTCAAAGCCAGCCTTAGCAATGTCGAGGTGCTAAGCAACTCGGTGAGATCCTGTCTCTAAATAAAATAAAAATTAGGGCCAGGGATGTGGCTCAGTGTTTGAGCACCCCTGAGTTCACTCTCCAATTAAAAAAAAAAATATTCAAAAAATAAGAATGATCTCCCCTAAGCATTTATTTAAATATTAATATATAAGTAAAAATTTCAAAATGGCATAATAAGACTAACAGCTCTATATTCACAGATGGTCAGATGCTGACAAACAAGATCTATGTACATCAAGACTTGGTTGTTATGAGAATGCATATGAAGGCCTAAGAAATGGTCTATTTATAGGCTTTGGTGGCGCCATAATTCCCAATTTTCTTCTAGCCCCTGATGCTGCCTGAGAAACATGCAAGGCTGAACTGGATCCCATTATGTTGGAGGATTTACTTTTAGAAGATATCTTTCTGCACGTGGTAGTCCCCCTAAAAATGTGACAAAGGAAAAAAAAAAAGAAAATTAAAATGGTAAACAAAAACAAAAGTGACCAGTCTTTTTCTTAACCTGCTTGGAGCCATGATCCATGATTTTCCTTGGCTTCATGTTTCTGTAACCCTGGGTAAGGTAAATTTCCTTTATTAAATATACAGAAAATTGAGGATGTGTTTTTACTACTACTGTAGCTAGGAGTAAAAACACATCCTCAATTTCTTGAAGGAAAAAAGGACCACTGCCCACCATATAAATTTATCCTAAATTTGTCCTTCTAAATATCAAGGATTCTTATTTAATTCTGTGATTTGTGACCAGGCCTCAGACCCTCTCTCTCCCTACTCCTTCTTCTGCCTACAATCAGAGCCACTCTGCAGAGAACAGAGTTGAGATCCATACACCCAGATCTATTCTGATCAAATAAAAGAGATCTTTCTTTTTTTTTTTTTTTTTTTTTTGGTGGTACCCGATCCCAGGGGTGGTCTATCACTGAGCCACATCCCCTAGCCCTTTTTATTTATTTTTTTAAAAAATAATTTTTTAGGGGCTGGGATTGTGGCTCAGCGGTTGAATGCTCACCTAGCACCTGCAAGGCCCTGGGTTCGATCTTCAGCACCACGTAAAAATAAGTAAATAAAATAGATATTGTGTCCAGTTACAACTAAAGAATAAATGTTAAATATATATATATATATATATATATATATATATATATATATATATATATATATATTTTTTTTTTTTTTTTAGTTGTTGATGGACCTTTATTCTAATCACTTATTTATATGTGGTGCTGAGAATTGAACCCAGTGCCTCATACATTCGAGGCAAGTGCTCTACCACAGAGCTACAACCCCAGCCTGTGCTTTTTATTTATTTATTTATTTTTTAAAACTAATATTTATTTTTCAGTTTTTGGCAGACACAACATCGTTGTTTGTATGTGGTGCTGAGGATTGAGCCCGGGTCGCACGCATGCCAGGCGAGCGCGCTACCGCTTGAGCCACATCCCCAGCCCTGCTTTTTATTTTTTGAGACAGGGTCTCAATACGTTACCCGGCCAGCTTTGAATCTCTGATCCTCCTGCTTCAGCCTCCACAACAGTAGCTGGGATTATAGGTATGGGCCACCATGCCTTGCACATAAAAATACTTTAAAAATCCCTGACCAAGAGATATCCTGGAATTATCATACTTGTTCAGTCTTGACCAAGGCAGCTTTGTGGGCGAGTGGAGATGAAGCAGAGCTGGGCTCCTGTTCATGGTCCTGCTACCACAGCCCCTTGGTTGGCCAGGAGAAGCAGGGATAAGCCTCTTCTCACCAGACTTAGCCCAGAGGAAGGCTGAAGATGTGGTTCCCTGGGGAGGGGCAAGCATCGCCTCACCCAGTGGTGTCTGCTAGGACCACATAAACCAGAAGCCACCTTGCTTACACCTAAAGATCTGCCAGTCTCTCCTCCCACTCCACTGCCCCTTAAAACCTGGTAAGAAGCCCCTGAAATAGCCTATTACAAAGTCCTTCCACCACATTGCTTCTCTTGCTGATAACAACTTTCTTTCCCCCAAATAAAATCTAAACAAACAACTATGAGGTGAGGCCTGCATAATAACAGAGCAACACAAGCAGCATTATCTAGAGAAGCCCTTCCTGCTGCTCGGCAACCCACCCAAGTGCCAAGTTTGGCCCACCACTACTTCCATGGCACCAGGGCAGGCGGTAGGGCTCCCAGCTCTGATTTGGGGGCCAAGAATCATGGCCACAGGCTCTAAGAGATGACATTCTCATGGGGCTGGATGAAAAGTGATTTTTCAACGTTTTAAATCTTCCTCTAGGGCAGATCTGACAAAGATCTGCTAAGGCAGCAGAGAGCAGCCTGAAGTTTTCCTATGCTGATTTCCTGCTGAGAAATTAAGCCCAGAGGAAAAACCTGCTGTTTATGTTGATTTACAGAATGAATCTGCCAACAGCAGCCTCCATTTCACTGGGGCCATCCATTTTCCTCCCACTCAGACATCCAGGAACACAACTGGCTCATTGTGTGTTATCCTGGAGATGTAAGACTTGGAGGGCAGGGTGGAGAGTTAAGGTCTCTGGCAAAGAGCCAAGTTTATTCTCTCTCTGTGCAGGGAGGGACTCTCAACCAGGTGAGCAGACTGGGAGCTCGGAAACCACCTCTCAGAGAAGCCAGTAGAAACCAGGAGAGTGGAGTGCAGATACAATGAGGCTGTGGCAAGGGGGAAGAGAGTTACAAAACGCACTGGTGTCAGCCAGTGAGGATTACAAAGAATCCCATCTTAAACACACAGGCTAATTAGAACCTGGCATGGAAACTGGAACTGGCTTTTGAACAAGTATGAGTTTGACTACTTCTTAAGTTAGGTTTGAGGTGACAGAGTAAAATGCTTCACTCTAAGAAACAAACGTTGTGAAAATTAATTAAGGGAGTCAACAGCGGTGAATAATATAACAGGGTTTTGCTTTGTTCCAATAAGTAAAATTGAGAGAAGAGATCATGCATGTTTTTGAGGAATTTCCATAGACTAAGTGCAGAAATGAAAGTCCTCTAGGCTGGCCTGGTCCTACTTCTGAAACTGAGACCTGGCTGGACCTGCCTCAGGCAAACCCTCCCCACGTCAGCCAGGCAACAGCTTCCCTACCATAAACCCGCTGGGGTTGGACCAGAGGCTTTTTAAGGTCTTCTGTTCTGTGTGAATGAGGAAATGAGTATTTCCCAAGGCAGAGGAATAAATGAAGAAAAAAAGAAAATGTCCTCAGTAAAGGATATCTGCCGGTCACTTGCGCATTAAAACCCACAAAATTAAACTAACATTTACTAATTCCTTCAATTTTTGTACTCTGGCAGAAGGATTAGCACATACAAGATGTTTGTTTATGAACTTAACAAGAAATGACAATTTGGTAACATTTGCCTTCCTTTCTCTTCCCCCATTCCACTTTTGTTTTTTATTATCCAGAAGGAAAAGAGGTAGAAAAACCACAAAAGCAAACACAACAGATTGCAAAATTTGACTGCAGACTGGTTGCCCTCTCTCTCTGCAAGCAATTCTGTTACAATATACAGTCATTTTGGAGCCACAATCAGCCAGACTGATTGGAATTGTTCATCCTGCCAGACCTTACCTACAAGGCAGAAGGTGGAGGTGCCCTGGCAGAAGTCAGGAAAGATGCTACTAAAAACTATGCATTATAAGCATGCTGTCAAGATATGACCATACTAGCTTTTGTTCTTTGCTTGGTATACAGACAGCCCTCAGAGAAGACACATCCCAGCAGAGCAAAGTGGGAAAGGGAAGATAGAAGTCATTTATGTGGCCCGCCCCCAAGATGCCTGGCTTGCTTGACCTTTTGGTTTCCCCACTGTGGTCTCTTCTCTGCAACTCTTGCAGTGGCTCATTGAATGGCAGTTAAGAATAGTAGGGAGCATCTGCATATCTCCAGGTGGAGGTTCATAGAGTTCTGCTGCCATGAAAAGCAGTGTAACAAGTACTGGCAGAAACATAAAAGCCAGAAGGGCACAAAACCCTTTTCTATTTATTTAACCGGAACATGATTTATGGTACTTTTGGTGGAAAAATCTTTTAAGAAGCACAATTATCCAAAAACAAAAAAGGTTTCTAAGGCAAGGTCAAAATTGGAGAAATTTTGTTGGGCACAGTGGTATATACTTGTAACCCCAGCTTCTTGGGAGGCTGAGGCAGGAGGCCAGTCTGGGCAACTTAGTAAGCCCCTGTCTCAAAAATAAAAAGGGCTAGAGGGCTGGGGTTATGGCTCAGTGGTAGGGCACCTGCCACCCATGTGTGAGGCCCTGGGTTCGATCCTCAGTATCACATGAAAATAAATAAAAATATTGTGTTCATCTACCACTAAAAAAATATTTAAAAAAAAAGGGGGCTAAGGATGTGGCTCACTGGTAGAGTGTTCCTGGGTTCAATCAAACAAAACAAACAAATTGGAGGAGCTGGATGGGAGTGAAAAGGAGGGGGCAGGGGATTAGCAAGGATGGTGGAATGTGATGGACATCATTATCCAAAGTACATGTATGAAGACACGCATTGGGTGTCAACATACTTTATATACAAACAGAGAGATGAAAAATTGTGCTGTATATGTGTAATAAGAATTGTAATGCATTCCACTGTCATTTATTTAAAAATAAATTAGAAAACATTAGTCATAATCAATTTAGGAGTAGATGGTTTAAAAAGTCTGGAATAGGGCTGGGGATGTGGCTCAAGCGGTAGCGCGCTCACCTGGCATGCGTGCGGCCCAGGTTCGGTTCTCAGCGCCACATACAAACAAAGATGTTGTGTCTGCCGAAAACTAAAAAATAAACATTAAAGAATTTTCTCTCTCCCTCTTAAAAAAAAAAAAAAAAAAAGGTGTCCTCATTATTAAATTGGCTTGAATTAACATTGGGGACAAGAACCAAGCTTTAAAAAAAAAAAAAAAAAAAAAAGTCTGGAATAATGTTTTTGTTTTGGATCAGACCTTAACCCTCAGTTCATTAGCTGGAAAGGCAACATTTAACAATGGCTAATTTTAATAAATGCTTCAAAGCATTTATATATACTTGTCCTTTTCTCCCTTATACTCTATGTTGTAAAAGACATCAAAGAACATACCCTTTTGGCTTGAAACCACCGTAACTACTTTTTCTCCTCTTAGACTTTTGGGAGATTGGCATCTTCTTCCTCTTTCTTTCATTTCTGGTTTTATTTGTAAAGTAGTGAGAAGACACAGGTTCTTCCTCATCGAGTTCCTCAGGATCATTCTTTCTGGGGCCTCTGTTTCCTGGAAGGCTTATCCCTGGAGAACTGTCCTTGGCTACAAATGGGAAATGCAGACATTTACAGGTGATATGGAGCTGGCCCATGTGTTCTACTGTCTGTATGAAGATACACAGCTTCACAGTTCAGACACACAGATACACAGTTCAGTCGATCCCCAGCTGCTTTCCTGGTACCTTCCTGCCATATTGATTCAACAGTTCAATCAGGTTTAGCTCATATTCTACCTTTTGCAGCCTGCACTCCTATTATGAACTGGGCAGTTAATCCTGCTATAAATGTTAAACAATTTTATCTATGATTTTAAACATGCTGAAAAAATAAGCCCAAAAAAAGGGAAACATAAATTATATTCTGCCTTGGCTTTGAACAATAGTTTCTTAATAAATGGGTATCAGAAAATTCTAAACCATATTTCTTCATAGACAAAAGCTACTTCTTTGCATTATTGTTGTGAATATTTCACATCTTCTGCAGGAAAAGGGCCTGTATGAAAGCACACATTTGCAAAGAATACCTATGGTAGTTTCTATAGGTATCTGTATTTGAATGCAAGGCATCCTTAAAGGAAGCTGCTCTGGTGTGCCCTCCAGGCCACCCTGCTGCCTAGTCGGATGGGTAGCATGGAGGGCTTGGGATTCCAACCCTGGTTCATATGGGAAACAGATACAGCACAGGGGAAAAAGCACTGTCATACTAGTTGTGTGACTCTGGAAAAATGAAAAGTTTCACTCTCCTCATCTGTAAAATGGGGGTTGTAAGGATGAGATGGTATAAGACAGTGAAGCTCTTGTCACAAAGTGCTTAGAAGAGGGAGTAATAGTCACCACGCTGTTGGGATGTTTCCCTGAAGCAGCCCTGTCTGTGTGCACAAAAGCCCCTTCCAAACTAGTTATGACATGAAACAAATGTGAAGCTTCTACCAAGGATCACCAAATATAATTAGAGCATGGCTTTTATTTTATTTTTTTGTGGGGATGGAATCCAGGGTCTCACACATGTTAGGCCGGTGCTGTACCAATGAGCTACATCCCTGGCCCCAGAGTGTGGCTTTTAATGAAATAATTATCATATAAAGGAATTTATGAGGAACCTACTTTTTAATGGATAAAAAACATTGTAAAATGAAAGCTTAAAGTACATGTTCATTTATTTCTCTTTTTGCTCACCATTTCATTAGCCTGGAGAAGATTTTCCTTTGCTTATTACAGAAAAAGGAAAACATTGAACTTGGCTGGTCTGTGAGGTCTTATTGAATGGCAATATGTTAGTGGAGGGCAGACATCTGCCCTTTTTCTATTTCCTGCAACAAAATATTTCCTTGTTCTCTGTTTTTTTTAGTCAGTACATTCCACAGCCAGTGATGAGGCCCTACAGGACATGCCTAAAGCGACTTTTGGGAGCATCTGTTAATGATGCCCTCACTAGGGCATGTTCTTTCAATGACTAATAACAGTAGCATTCTGAAGATTTGTTCATTTTTTCCAAAGCATTTGAACCTCTACATTTTATCTCCAGATATACTTGTTACATAACATGTTCCTTCCTCAGATAAGGACACTGAAGCACAAAGAGGTTGCTGGTGGTTTGCCAAAGATCACAGAATAAGATAGTGACAGATATGAGATGGGCACCCAGGGCTGCTATTTCTTGGTACTCACTTTACCAGAACCAGCAATGACTGGGCCTAATGTTCCCTTTGGGGCCCTATTAGCAAGTTTAATAACTGAATAAACACTAGTGTCCTCTCAGAAGTGCCTCTATACCACTGGGGCTGTTCTGAGGACTTGAACTTCAGTGTAATAAGGTGTAAGAATCATTAACAGAACCCAGAAACCACATAATTCTAATCCAGAGAGATATATCGCTTAACATTAAAACAGGCTTTTATAAAACACACATTTGCTGAATACCGAACCTGGCAATGTCCACTCAGAGTATTTCTGTAATATTGGAATCACTTCTGCACCATATTTTTCCAGCTTGTCTTCAGTAACACCATCAATTTGAAGTAAAACCTCAGGATCAGAAGATAAAGATTCTGTGCATGGGTATAAAATTAGGAATTTAAATTACCACCCATAGAAAATCCACTGAATTCATGCTCATTCACTCTTTCAGTTCATGTCTGCTAAATGCCAGCTAACTGCAGAGCACTGGGCACAAAGCACATGGGTCGATTTTCTGTTTTCTTGTTGTGGTGCTGGATATTGAACTCAGGGCCTATGCATGCTAGGCAAGCACTCTACCAACTGAGTGATATCCCCAGCCCACACAGGCCGCTTTAGGCAAAGTTAGTATCACAGAGGCAGCAGACAGGCCCAAAGGGCAGAAGCCATCATCCAATTCCAGCAGGGAGGACACATAAACCAGGGCAGTGAGTGGGAGAGGGCCATGGGCTTGGGGGAAGCTGGAAGGTAGGATCTGGGCAATGTACTCAGACTTTAAACAGACTCTGCTCTTGCCACTATTCCCACTGCCAAGATTTGCCCAGCTGCAAGACTGATGTCCCCTGTATTTGCTGAGAACACCCACATTTCTATTTCCAGCTCTGACTTCTTTCTTTCACTCCAGACTTGTACACCCTGCCCAAGAGACCTAACCAAATGCTATTGCCCCCAGCCCAAATTTGTTCTTCATCCAGTCTTTCCCATGTGGAATGCAGCAATGAGCAGGCAGTTCAAAATCCTCTACAGACAGACAGCACATCCATCTTGCAACTGGACAAGTCTGTCATTTTAAAGGTCACTCTGGCTGCTGTATGGAATATAGACTGTGAGGGAAAGATGGAAACTAGGAGCCTGGTGGGAGCCAGTGCACGAACAAGTAACGATAGAACAATCTAGAATGTAGGAGTGGAGTCAGAGAGGAGAGACTTGGTTAAGTTTTGGAGGCTGAATCTGTAGCATTTGTTGTGTGGCTATGGGGAGTAAGGGAGTAATAATTCCTATTTATCTGACTTGAGCAAAGGATGGATTTCAGATCCTTTCCAATCTGTGATTTTCACATCATTCCTATGTTTAGAGGAAAAGCGATAGACTGTGGGACAGAACAGAGGTTTATGAAGGGGGCTAGTGGAAGATGAAGTGGGAAAGGCAAGTAAAATGTAGACCCTTGATAGAATTTATATTTTATCTGTAAAGCTGTTGTAGTTTTAGTGGTTTTTGGAAAGATTAAGATGTACATAGTGCTCACATCTGGACATAAGGAGACCAGTTGAGAAACTACACTAATAATCTTGGGAAAAAATGCTGTTCTTCATTGATTCTAAGTCACATATTTTTTCACATAGTAGCATTCCGGAAGTCAAGATGCATCCTACAATTGCTGATGGCCATTGGCAGCTATCTTTTGGTTGTTGCTGGTCCAGGTAACTTGGTCCCAGCTATTAATACTGTTGACAGGTTAACAAAGTCACTCTATTATTGGTATCTTACATATATAACTTTGCTACATAACATCTTCAAAAAGTTTGTACTGTGATTAGCATTAAAAAAGCAACTATTAAAAAAAACTATGAATGCAGAAAAGCTGGAGACACAGTAATCGGGAATAAATTTGGCATTAATTTACTGAGTCTTTGAGGAAATGACCACAATTTCAGTTTCTTTCAATTTTTTTATGTGACCTAAAAAAAAAGATGCCTAGGGGTTGGGGTTGTGGCTCAGATGAAGAGTGCTTGCCTAGCATGTGTGAGGCACTCATCACCACATGAAAATAAAATAAAGGTACTATGTTCACCTACAACTATAAATAAATGTTAAAAAAAAAGAAAAAGAAAAAGAAAAAAAAATGCCTAGAGCAGACGAAGCAGTATTACATTTTTGTTTCCAGAAGATGTGCAACCTTTTGTTGATACCTTTTGGTGGGCTGGGGTGTAGCTACTCAGTGGTTGAGCAGGTGTTTAGTATGGACAAGACCCTGGGTACAACCCCCAGTACCATAGCACACAACAAAACAAACCAGAATGAGAAACATTAGGACCTGGACACCTGAGTGAAAGAGTGATTTGGCAGTAGGGGAAAGAATGGAAGAGAGAGGTGATGATTAAGAAACTCAATGCAGGAAGAAATGTGCACCAGTCAATTATATGAACAACTTATATTTCAGAGACTTTACTACTGAAATTCTAGGTTGATCTATTTCAATCCATGGAAACAATCAGTAAGTACTTCTTAACTAAAGACACATCATTATGCTAGATCCAGATTCAAAGAAGCATAAAGCATGATTTCTTTTTATAAAAAACTTAGCTCTTCACAACACTGACTTTTGCACATGGAAATGAAGCTAAACATTATAAGGCAGGTAAATAATCAGCACAAATAATCGACACCTGACTTTACATAATACAATTAACCTCATCTTTTAACATCTAGCATTAGAGCAAAATATAAATTTAAAATCATACCACACACAATATGATATTTATATCAAAACACACACACAAACACACATTTTTTTTTTTTGGCAGTGCCGTGGGTAGAATCTGACCACTAAGCTATCCCCTAGTCCTTAAAACTCTATTTTGTGTGTGTGTGTGTTTGTGTGTGTGTGTGTGTGTGAATCCAGCGTTTTTTTTTTTTTTTTTTTTTTTTTTTTTTTTTAAACCACTAAGCTACATCCTTAGTCCTTTTTATATTTTTTGAGACAAGGTTTTGCTAAGTTGCTGAGGCTGTCCCCAAACTTATTATCCTCCTGCCTCAGCCTCATGGGTCCCTAGGATCACAGATATGCACCACTACAGACCTGGTGGAACTGTGTATGTCTTCAAGAATTATGATTTTATCTCAAGAATGAGTTTAAATGGTTAAAGAGCTTTCAAAACAGAGATTAAATAAAATAATTAAATAGACTGGACATATTTATCACTCAAGAAATTCCTTAGTAAGGTGAATTTTACCATATTAATCTGTGCCATGTAATGAAAGGTACACATGCACCTACCTGCAAGCTTCTTGAGAGTAGCAGTATTAAAAATATTGAAGTAATGGACACCAAAAACTTTCCCCAGAGATTTGCAGACTTCTGTAAGTTCTCCAAGACATTTCTTAACCATCTCTTCCCTCTCAGATACTTTTGCCACTAAAGCTTTTTGTTTTTTCTAATTGCTGAAATTTTCCATTTCCATAAAATCTACCTTTGTGAGAAAGAAATCATAGTAGATAAATGAACACTTGCTTCCAAATAGGGGCTTTATTCAATGATTAACTGCATTTATTTATTTATTTTTGCATTACTGTTCTTCTAAGTAGACAATAAGCCCCTTTGGAATAGGGGCTATGGATTCTCCATTTTTCTGTCTCCAGGATCTGGTATAGCATAGTTTCTTAAAAAATGCTTATTAAATGATTATAGGAAGATTTAGTGACCCCAAAACCCATTAAATTCATTTTGACAGATGTCAAATAACTTGAATTCAATTTTAAGCTCTTTCCAATTAAGAAGTTCAGAATATGTTCCTATAGGACAGCATCTAGAAATGTGGTATTGGTAAGCCTTGGGACAGACACTGCACTTTGCAGTAATATACTTTGGTCCACTCACTGTGAGATAATAAAATAAAACAAACATTTAAAATGGCTTACCTTTAAATGCCCATTTAGTACACTCTGGGCTTTAGTTCCCAGCATTATATAGGCAATTGGTTGGTCATTGGCATTGATATATAAGTCTTCATCCAAAATCTTCTCAAGTATTAGCTTTTTAAAAAGTCTTTCAGCATTGTGACGTGAATAAGCAGATCCCTTTCCAAATATACCTGACTGAATTTTTGCACTCTTACTCCCTAAAGGCAGAAGAAGTTAGATGAGTAAATATAGATATACCAACATGCTTATAAGAAGCTTAAAAAGTCATAGATCATCTATTTCATAGGAAAGTCTGTGGTACAAATCAACACTCATTTCTGTATAAGAATATCTGAGTGAAATTCTAAAATTTCTGTGGTTGCATGTACTTTTTATTTTTGGTGCCAGGGATGGAACCCAGGGCCTTGCACATTCTAGGAAAGTGCTCTGCTACTGAACTACACCCTAGTTCTTTTTATTTTGAGACAGGGACTTGCTAAGTGGTAGAGGCTGACCTCAAACTTGCAATCTTCCTGCCTCAGCCACCCAGGAACTGGAATTACAGGCATATGACATTGTGCTTGGCAGCTATCACTTAAAATGTTTTTATTTTCAGCCAGGGTCACCATTTGAAATTTATCTACTGAATCCCCACTATGAAAGACCATTTATGTTATTCCTTTCACTTTCTCCTTCCCCCAAATTTGTTAGTTATATCCTATTTATTGGTTCATCTTTTTTATTTGGTACCAGGGCTTGAACCCAGGGGCACTAAATTGCTGAGGCTGGCTTTGATCTTGTGATTCTCCGGCCTCAACCTCCCAAGTCACTGGGTTTAGAGGCATGCATGCCTGGACATCTATTGATTGACTATTTCTGTACCTTTAGAAAGAACTCCCCACAAACATCCTCCCCTCTATAAGAGGTTATGTGCACACGAAGCCCTTCCATACTCCTTTTATCCTACTTTTATTTTAACACGTTGAGATTAGCATTTACATGCTGGCCTGTCTGTAACCATGGTTAAGTCTATATGTGGATTCTAATTACTTATTTTATGACAAGTTTCTTCCATATTTGGAACAATGTCCTGGCTCTTATGCAATCCAAAGGAAAATGTTTACTTCATCCATGTAAAATAGATTATTTTTTATAAGTTTTATCAATTATTCAAAATCAAGTTATGATTTCTTTTGTTTTATATCTGATCTTGGCTCTTATATAATCTCCCCCTTGGAGTTTCCAGACCCTTCTCTTTTGTTGGTCAAGAAGTAATGTTTGGGGCTGGGGATGTGGCTCAAGCAGTAGCGTGCTTGCCTGGCATGCGTGCGGCCCGGGTTCAATCCTCAGTACCACATACAAACAAAGATGTTGTGTCCGCCGTAAAACCAAAAAATAAATATTAAAAAAAATAAGAATGGGATATTGAACTCTCCTACTATTATTATAAAAAAAGAAGTAATGTTTGTGTTAATCACTATAAACAATAAAAAAATTTTTTTAATTCTTTCTATATACTGATGGAGACTCGTTATTCTTGACCTTCTGTTACAATTTGTACAGATTGCTACTGGCCGTATAGCATAGCCGTTATGATGGGATTTTTTCTCAGTGGACTCACAGGTCCGTGCCACTATCTAATGTCTTGTGATGTGTGATCATTTTGTTTAGTTCCCATGATTGCTGATATTAATCTGATGTTAGTCTGGTTTTAGTTCCTGTTTTTTCTTTTGAAAGCTTAAGATTGTCTTTGACGAGTTTTAGATTATGCCACCGTGGCATAAAAATTATTTTGAGCAGAAGGCATTTGAGTTCCTGAAATCTTTTATCTGCTAAAAAGAAGAGTCTGTCCAAAGAACCCAAAAGAACTCACTTGTCATCAATTCCCTCCCTGGGATAAACCAGAGAAGGTTGATCTTATAAGCAAAGATGAGAAGTCTGTACACCATACTTAAACAGACATGGCCACAAAAAAATGTCCTATCTCCCATCTAATCTCTGAAGGGCCCATTTACCTACCTTCTTTCCTTTGTACCAGGGTCTGAACCCAGGGGTGCTTAACCATTGAATCATATACCCAGCCTTTTTTATTTTTTGGGACAGGGTCTCACTAGGTTCCTTGGTGCTTCACTAAGTTGCTGAGGCTGGCTTTGAACTTGCTATATCCTCCTGCCTCAGCCTATGGAGCTGCTGGGATTAAAGGTGTGTGCCACTGGTCCTTTTACCTCTCCTTTTTAATTTTTTTACATTTTTTATTAGTTGCTGATATTTATTTCTTTATTTATATGAGGTGCTGAGAATCAAACCCAGTGCTTCACACTAGTATGGCAAGTGCTCTACCACTGAGCTACAACCTCAGCCCCCAATTTTCCAATCATTTTGCTTGGATCTTAGAAGATTTTTTTTGACTTTATTTTCCAACCTTTCTTTTAAATTTACTTTGTCAATTCTGTTAAGTGTTTAACAGCTCTTTCTTATGCTTTCTTTTCCATAATATTAAATTGCTATTTAAATCTTTGTGGTAATATTAATTTGGAATCTTCCCTTCTCTCTCCTTAAATTACTGCCTATTTTCTAAATTATCTCTGTCTCCCAGGGAGAACTATTTTGCTTATTTATTTCCCTCTTCCTTCCTTCTCTCCCTTTATTCCTTCTCTCTCTCTCTCTCTCTTCTGTACTGGGGATTGAACCCAGGGCTATTCTATCTCTGAGATACATCCCAGCCTTTTTAATTTTGACAGGCATCACTAAATTGCTGAGGCTCGCCTCAAACTTTCTTTCTTTCTTTTTTTTTAATTTTTTAAAATTATTATTATTTAAAAAAATTTTTTTTATTGTTGGTTGTTCAAAACATTACATAGTTCTTGATATATCATATTTCACACTTTGATTCAAGTGGGTTATGAACTCCCATTTTTACCCCGTATACAGATTGCAGAATCACATCAGTTACACTTCCATTGATTTATATATTGCCATACTAGTGTCTGTTGTATTCTGCTGCCTTTTCTATCCTTTACTATCCCCCCTCCCCTCCCTTCCCCTCCCCTTCCCTCTTCTCTCTCTACCCCTTCTACTGCAGTTCATATCTCCCCCTTGTATTATTTTTCGCTTTTCCCTAGCTTCCTCTTGTATGTAATTTTGTATAACCCTGAGGGTCTCCTTCCATTTCCATGCAATTTCCCTTCTCCCTCCCTTTCCCTCCCACCTCTCATCCCTGTTTAATGTTAATCTTCTTCTCATGCTCTTCGTCCCTACTCTGTTCTTAGTTACTCTCCTTATATCAAAGAAGACATTTGGCATTTGTTTTTCAGGGATTGGCTGGCTTCACTTAGCATAATGTGCTCTAATGCCATCCATTTCCCTCCAAATTCTATGATTTTGTCATTTTTTAATGCAGAGTAATACTCGCCTCAAACTTTCAATCCTCCTGCCTCAGTCTCCAAATCACTGGTATTACAGATGTGCACCACTAGGCCCATCTGAATTTTTTAGATGTTTAATTTCAATTAACTAAAAAAGATCAGATGACTTACCCAGGAAAATATCAACCAGCATGTTCATAGTAAATCTTCCAGAAGGACCTACATGTTTTATATTTCTTGTTCCTTGTGATGAACTATACTCTTGAACAAAACTTACAATATTTTTCACATCATCAGTCACATCTCTTGTTTTATAATCCTATGAATAAAAAGATTACTTTCTGCTATAGTTAATATAATGACAGATAGATTACGACAGTTTAATATTAACTGTAGTAGACTCATAACTCATTTCTAGACCAAAACTAAGACTAAAAATTAAGGAAGTTTCAAATGTTTCTTCTTGTCAAAGTTCTAGTACAATTAGTATTCTATCTACTTTATTACTGTTTCACAAACATATCTTGTCTTTCAACTATCTGCCAGCACTCTTTGGGTAAGAAAAAAAATATAAATATATAAAATCCTTCATACCTCCTGAAACAGTGCTCTATTATTTCCCATCAGTTCACTGTCTCATTTCCCTCACGTGCCCCAACCTTGCCCACTTTTTGAGTCCCCATTACTGATGATCTTTCACTTCCACTTATCCTAGTTTTCTGTACTAGCAATACTGAGCACACTTGTAATTCTGAAAATCTACTGTCTTTGGATACATGACTTCATGCATGCTCTAGGCAAGCACTGTACCACTGAGGTAGGCCCTAGTCCTCTCACTCCCTTTAACCCTTGTTCACTTGCCACTTCCTGACAACCTGAAGTTGAACAAGTTTCTTGTGTTATATCAACAATCAGTAGTCTTTCTGAGGTCCCATCCAGAAAAGTCCAGAGAAACCCCTCACTCTGATATCATCCCTGCCTTAATTCTTGGTGACTTCAGTATGTAGAGATGACTCTCCAATTTCTGGCCGTAGGTATCTGGATTTCCTCTGCTCCAATGATTCTGTCTTCCAACTACATCAGCCACTTGTTCTCATGTCACACCAATAATGGCAACTCTTCATTCTCAGACTATCTATCCTATCTTTTAACTCATGCCATCTAGCACTCTGACTCCAACAAGCCACTGGGGCAGCCTAGCCAATGATCCTCCACCTCAGATGTCCTCAGATGTCCTCCAAACTCAGCTTAAATTTCACAACAGTTCTTATTATCATTACCTCATGTCCATCCACCTGCTTTTCGGTCAGTTCATGGCATTACTTGGCAATACACGTTAGGTCCAACACACCTGTACCTGTGTCTGAACTTAGCTGGTCAAACACATAAATTATGTAGAATATCTTTATTTTCATATATGGCCACAAATCTCAATTGGACCTCCCTAGTGTATTAGTCCTCATTTTTTTTTCTTTTCTTTTTTTCCTTTGGTACTAGGTATTGACCCCAGGGGCACTCAACCACCGAGCCACATCCCCAGGCCTATTTTGTATTTTATTTAGAGACAAGCTCTCTCTGAGTTGGATAGGGTTTCACTATGTTGCTGAGGCTGGCTTTGAATTTTTGATCCTCCTATCTCATCCTCCTGTGCACCACCATGCCTGGAGCTCCATTTTTTTTTAAATATTTTTTTGTTATACATGGTCACAATATCTTTTTTTTTATGTGGTGCTGAGGATTGAACCCAGTGCCTCATGCTTGACAGGTGAGCACTCTACCCATGAGCCACAACCCCAGCCCCTAATACTCTTTTTTAAATACCTGTATTTCATTTGTTTTATTTTTAATGTGATGCTGGGGATCGGACTCAGTGCCTCACGCATGCTAGGAAAGTACTCTATCACTGAGCCATAACTCCAGCCCAGACCTCCATTTTTTTAAACCATAGAAACCCACAAACTATGGCATATCATCTAGGTGTGTTGTGGTTTTTTTTTTTTAATTTTTTGGTAGTTGTGGATGGATAGCATGCATTTATTTTATTTGTTTATTTTTATGTGGTGCTAAGGATCGAACCCAGTGCCTCACACATACAAGTGCTCTGCCACTGAGCCACATCCCAACCCCTGGATGCATTTTTAAAAATAAAATTTAACTGGCACAGTAATAGAACATGACTGGAAAATTGATATATTTATTATGGATGCTTTTGGGTTACAATGGCAGAGTTGAATAGTTCTAGCAGAAATCAGGTAGTCATAAAGTCTGAAGTATTTTACTTTCTGTCCCTTAATATAAAGTTTGCTATTGGCCATGGTGGTGCACACCTGTAATCCCAGCTACTCAGAGATCCTGTCTCAAAAAATTTTTTTTTAAAGTTCTGGGGATATAGCTCAGTGGTAGAGCACACCTGGGTTCAATCCTCAGAACAGGGGATACGAGGTCACTTGGAGAGTTGTCTATATTCAGTCTCCAATTTTTGCCTCATTTTACTGAAAACAGTCAAGTCAAGGTCATTAAGATTTCTGCAATGCTAAATCCTATGCTGAATTCTCAGTCCTTCCTGTACTTGACTTAGCAGCAGCACTTGACATGATTAGCACTTCCTCCTTCTTGAAACACTTCCTGTACTTGGTTTCCTTGGCTTTCCTCTTACTGCTGCTCTTTCTTGGTTTCCTTTCATAGTTCTTCCTCTTTTCCTCAACCTCTTAGGAGCCATGGTAAGTCTTTGGTTTTCTTATGTTCTGCCTGTTTTTTTTTTTTTTTAAAGTGCTGAGGATTGAACCCAGGGGCACTCTACTACCACTGAGCTACATTCCTAGCCCTTTTTTATTTTGAGACAGGGTCTCACTAAGTCGCCTAGATTGGCCTCAAACTTGTGATTCTCCTCCTTCAGTTTACCGAGTAGCTGGGATTACAGGTGTGTGTCATTTTGCCTGGCCCTTCTGCCTCAGTTTATACTCATGAAGATATTAGTCTCGTGTCTTTAAGTATCATCTATTAATTAATGCCAACCACTCCCAACTTTACATGTATCACCAACCTCTTAATAAAATTCCTGAATCAAAAAGACCTATGTCATTCATGTCCAAAACTGAACTCTTGATCTTCCTTGTCAAATAGCCTTCTGTATTTTGACTAAAGGTAACTCCATTCTTGTAGTTCCTCCAGTCCTTTAGCCTTCATTTTGCTCTTCTGGCCCTCCATTATACCTCTTCCTGTCACAGACTCTCAACCCTGCTCAGACATGGGGCTTCCTGTGGTCCCTCTAGTGCTCCAGGACTACTCTCCACCTCAGGGCCTTGGCTCTGGCTAATGCTTCTGCCAATATGCTCATATTCAGAGAGCTGTTCAGCTAACTTTCATTTCAAGTTTTTGCTCAAATGGGCCAACTTGTCTAATATTGCATTTTGGACCCCACCCATTGTTTTTGTCTTCTTACTCTGCTGAACTTTTCACCAAAGTTCTTTTCCTTAACATATTCTTGTTGTGTATATTACATGCTATCAGCCTTCCCCTATTAGAATGCAAGCTCTACAGGGCAGGTATTTTTATTTATTTTGTTCAATAATGTGTCTTAAATTCTTAGAAAAGTGTCTGCTATAGAACAGGTCCTCAACAAATATCTATTGATAGAGTAAACTGATTAGCGCTGTTTATAGGGTGGAGTGGGAAGAGACTTGTGAATCTGCAAATTCTACACTGAGAGAGTAAACTCCCCTGTTTTGGTCAGTGCTGCAAATCTCAATTGCAGCAATTACAATTATATGAACACATATGTCTCTCCCTTCCAGACTATGAACTGGTCTACAATGTGTTCATTTGGGAGTCTCCAACATTTTGTAAACATTTTAAAAGATATGAAATGTGAAAATATTCTATCACCAGTCTTGTAGACATTAAAGCATAAAATTGCCATGATAGGTACAATACGTACCTAATGATTGAATTTAACAACCTCCCAAGGTTATTTGAGGACAGATCATACTGAACTCAGAAGCCATTGCCATTATTAGTATTATAATTGTTTTTAGTACTGGGGATTACCTGGGGTGCTTTATCACAGAGTTACACTTTTAGTCCTTTAAAAAAAAAAAAAAAAAAAAAATATATATATATATATATATATATATATATATATATATATATATATTTTTAGTTGTAGCTGGACATAATACTTTTATTTTATTTGTTTTTATTTTTATGTGGTACCAGGGATGGAACCCAGTGTCTCATGCATGCTAGGCAAGTGCTCTACCATTGGGCCACAATTCCAGCCCCCAGTCATTTTTTATTTTGAGATAGGGTCTCATTAAATTGCTGAGACTGGATTTGAACTCGAGATTCTCTTGTCTTAGCCTCTCTGGGATTACAGGTGTGTGCTACTGTGCCAGTGCCATTCTTTGAGGGTTAAAAAAAGAGTAATTTAAAGTACTTGAGTATAAACACAGTACCTACTAATGCTACTCTTTCAAGATTTTTTTTTAATTGTATTTTTTGTGGACTGGAGGTTGAAACCAGGACATCACACATGCTAGGCAAGTGCTCTACAACTATGCTATAGCCGGGTGCATTTTAAAATTTTATTTTGAGGCAGGGTCTCACTAAGTTGCCTGCCTCAGCCTCCCAAGTAGCTGGGATTACAGGTGTGTGTCTTCCAACTGACTGAGATCTTTAAATATAGGTTATTGTTGATTTAAAATATTCTACCTGCCCATGTTAGATCATTTGGCATGTTTATGAATTAATGATATTTCTAAAATATTCTGTAAATATCAGTGCACATATGTAACCTCAATATTTTGAACAGGTGGATGTCTAGTATATTTTCTTAATAGTCTTCTAATTCTAAAAAATGATATTCTATAAAATATTTTAAGAGGGCTAGGGTTGTGGCTCAGTGGTAGAGTGCTTGCCTAGCATGTGGGAGGCCCTGGGTACAATCCTTAGCACCATATAAAAATAAATAAATAAAATAAAGGTATTGTGTCCAATTACAACTAAAAAATAAATATAATATAATATAATATGTGTGTGTATATAAAGAATTTTTCTTTTCCTAATTATGATATGGAGGACAAGCCCTTTCTCTTGTCTTTTGTGGCCCATATTCTGGGATCTAACTTGTGTTTCCTTTTTTAAGTTTTAAGAGAAAAAAAAGAAAAAAAAAAGCGGGCAATTTCCTTAATTATTAAAGAATTAAAAACAAAACTAAACTAAACAATAACTCATTTTACCTTTGTTTTACAGCAGTTATCACAAGAAACATCCGGGTATTTCTTACAAAAATCAGGGTTAAATCCATTTTCTCCGAAGTAAGCTAAAAGCTGTATTCTCCTGCATTCTGTTATATTTTCACAGTAATGTACCATGCTATACAAATTATTGAAATGAGTCTCTCTTGTATGATGGTTTCCATCTTTTTCCACTAAAAGGGATGAAAAGCATAGTAAAACATACTTATTACATTAGAAATGTAAAGAATAGCACAGAAATACTTAGAATTATAGAACTTTAATACTAAATAAGAAAATTGTTATTATTGGCATTCTATTAGTATAACAATTTCTTATTACAATTAACTGAGATTTATGTTTATCTCAAGATTTCAATTTAATTTTATAGAATTACATTTTAGATTTTTGTTTTCAAATTAAAAAATTTTTTTGGTGGTGGAGACTGAACACAGGGTGTCCGTGTTCTTACCACTGAACCATATCCTCAGACCCTGAAATGGAAAGATTTTTTTTCAAATTTTCATTATTTCCAATGATGAAGGCTAGACTTATATTTCCTATATTATCAGATAGGCATGTACTGAAGTTAATATCCAAAGAAAGCATGGCATAGAACTATGGCAGTGGGTTGTACACCTTCTTGAGTCTGTGAGGTCTAAGCAGTTAAGCCAGTGGCTCCACAACTATATGCCGAGGACTAGAGGTGTAGTTCAATGGCAGAGCTTTGGTCCAGGGTGCACAAGGACCCAGGTTCAATTCCTAACACCACATGTAACAAAACCATTGTGCAATGAAGCCTGGAGTGCTGCAGTGAACTCTTAGGTGTAGGTTATTTTAAATTTAAGGCAAACAACAACAACTGACATTGTCGAATACCACACAAACAATTTGAGGTACTTCATGGTTTTAACATTAGATTCTGCTTTACTTTTTCCAATAACATCATTATCTTTGTGAAGCTAAAAATTTGACAGTTGCTCTAATAAAAACAAGTACCTCAAGAAAAATGAATGTTATCTTGTTTTTCTTTGTCTCCATGCTGGGCTGAGGACAGAACCAAGGGCCTTATGCATGCTAGGCAAATGTTCTGCCACTAAGTCAAATCCCTGACTCAAGAAAATGAATGTGAAACAGAAAATGAGAGTGGTAGTGCTCAATTTGATTCTAAAATTTAAAAACAGCAAGTACATACTTTCCATTAGTAAGTGATATAGTTACTTAAGAATAAAATAAAAATCAGATTTCTTGGGCTGGGGATGTGGCTCAAGTGGTAGTGTGCTCGCCTAGCAGGTATGAGGCACTAGGTTTGATTCTCAGCACCACATAACACATAAAAAAAAAAAAAAAAAAGTGAAGATACTGTGTCCAACTAGAACTAAAAAATAAATCTGATTTCTTCCAGTTTATTAGTATTATTCTTCAAATAATTTAATATTTAATATTAAATAATATTTCAAATAATTTAAGTCCTAATTATGAGTCAAAATAATTACAATTTAAATATTTATACTAAACTATTTGAATTTAACAATATAGATGCTCCCTGACTTATGAAGAGGTCACATCTTGATAAACCCATTGTAAATAATTTATATAGCTTTCATACCATTGCAAAATCGAAAAATTATCATTTAATCTATCACAAGTAGGAGACTGTACGGATTTTGATTAAAAATACAAGTGGGCAAACCAAGTGTAAACAAGGGATTTTTTTGGGTTAATACCCATTTTGGTATAGTGTAAGAATCTTGAACTTTGGCATCAGATGAAAACGTGCTTAGTTAGGGTTCTGCATTTATTAGTTCTGTATCTCATTTTTCTTCTCTGTATAATGAGAAAATAGTCTTATCTTTTAAGGTTGTTGTGAGAAAAAAAAATGAATTGATATGTGTAAAGCATTTAAAATAGCATGTGGCAAGTGCTAACAGTATATTATCTACAACAATTACCATCCCTGCACCACAGCCACTACTCCCACTGCTCCTACTATTTTGGCTACTGCCTCAGAGACCTTGGGGGCAAGTCAAAAAATCTTTCTGAAGCTTGGTTTTCTCATGAGTAGCTCTACCTAAAAAGTTAGATGTTGCTTATAATCCCAGCAGTTCAGGAGGCCAAGGCAAGAGGATGACAAATTCAAGGACAGTCTCAGCAACTTAGCAAGGCCCTAAGCACCTTAGAGAGATCCTGCCTCAAAACAATATAAAAATGGCTGGGGATGTAGCTCAGTGGTTAAGCACCCCTGGGTTTAATCCCTGATACCAAAAAAAGCTAGTTGTTATGGGTAAATAAGGTAAGATGATATAGATTTTGACACAGTGCATAGCATGTACCATGCTGAGTCTCTCTGCCAGAGTGAGAAAGTGATCTTAAAAATAGATATTTACAAAATATATTCAATTATCACATCTGAGTATAAAGATAGGCCCAGGATATAATAAAATTCTAAAATATGTATTTATTTTGACCCAAGAAAGACTTGGTCTAGAAATATTTCCTACATAAATAACTGCAAAAATGCCTAAAGATATCAGTACGAGGGTATTCAATACTGCATTGTTGACAGCAGTAAAAAACAAGAAATAATCTAAATATCTAATAAGAGGAGACTGGCTTAATAAACATGAAATTACCAGACTATGGAATTCTATGTAGCTAATTTATTCATATTAATTCTAGGGATAATTACAATCTAGTATTGACTGAAAAAAGGACATATTTATATATATCTTTATATATATACATACATACATATATGTGTGTGTGTGTGCGCGCGCGCACGTGAGAGAATGTATAATGTAATTCCATTTATATTTTAAAATACAAGCATCTGGGAAAGGTAAACACAAATACAAGATGTTGCCTGCCTTTAATGGGGGAGGAGGGATGAGAGAGGAGAGGGATATCTAGGAGACTATTGGTTGTACTCACCCCCCCCCCCGCTTTTTTGAGAGAATCTCTCACTATGTGGTGTAGGCTGGCCTCAACTCCTGAGCTCAAGTGATCCTCCTGCCTTGGCTTTCTTGGTAGCTAGGGCTATAGTTACGTGCCACAATACTTGGTTTTGTTTTATTTCTTAAACTGGATGGTAGTTCATGAGAGTTTATTATTTTCTCCTTTTTATCTTTCTTTGAAATATGTTTACACGCAAGTTTAAATGAAAAAATTGGGTCTAGAAGGATACAAAAGAAATCAACAATTCAAGTTGTTTCTTGAGACAAGACCACAGGCATGATTTAGCAATTTCCTGCCTTACACATGTCTGTGACATTTTACATAATAAGCATGTATTACTTTTACAATAAAAGTGAACTAAAATAAAATTTCAATTTATATAAATACCTCTATTTCTCCATGATTATTTAAGGAAAACTGGACCCAAAGTACCACAATAGTAGGAGTGATTAATCTCATGACATGACAGAACATGACAGAATGTCTCTAGTAGAGCTCAGCTTACTCATTATAAGCCACTTCAGTCTGGTCACATCATGATAGGTATAGAAAAGCAGGCAGTGAGATATTTCTCCATTTCGTCCAGCTCTGCCGGATTCCTGGCAGTAACCTTCCACAGATTTAGGAAAAGATGCATGAATCACAAATCACACATCAGGTTTGTCAATCCCCATTCCAAATGCAATTGTTGCACAGATAACCTGATGTAAAGCAAAGGCCCATTAGATTCATAATGCATTTAAAGGAACATTTTAATAATGGATGTTTCTGAAAGCTCTATCCCTTATTTTACTTTAAAATGCACTCTACTTGACAAACTTATGTCTTAACTTGGTTCCACGATTTAGCATTACTAAGACAAGATTTTCATATTGATAACTTGCAATTTTATTAAGCCCATGAAGAGAAAGAGAAGCTTAGTGTGGTTGGCACTTTCTTATGTGAGTTGGTTTCACTACATGAGAGATTAATTGCACTCATTAGCTCTTCAATGTCTTGTCAGTGTTTGTTTTGTTTCTGATATGGAGGTGTGTGGGGGTTCTGTTCATATTGCCATGATATCCAGGCCTGTGTACATAAGTAATACTATCATCAGGGGCTCCAGGCTGTTCCCAGGGCTCTGGCTCTCAGAGGTCATTGCTGCTAGCTCCTTGATGATTCAGGACAATAGTGCTCTCACCTTCAGTTTTACCTGTGTCACCAGCTGAAACATACGCTGACTCTTTTTATTCATCAGTTGATTTCAAAGTCAAGGTTGTGAAATTTTAATTAAATCTCATATGGATAAAAGTCGGAGCAGCTTATACAGGAGGGGAAAAAAGGAAAAAAAAAAGGCCAGGGTCTATGGCTCTTGGCCCATACAAATCACTTACTGGAAGCAAGGTGATGGTTAAATTTTAGGAGGTTGACAAATCAGTTTTCAAGAATATCCATTTCAGTTGCAAATTTAGGACCTATTTAACCCAGACCAAAATGCTATATCTCCAGGCAAAATTACATTATACAAATAAAGCTGTAAGTCTTTTTTTAGCACTTAAAAAAATGAATTGCTACTGCAAGAACAGTATTTCAAAAGCAATGAAAATATCTGGCAGCCAGACTGAGGCTAATGACATGATTTTAGTAACTGTGGGTACCAGAAAGGAACTGTAAGCTATGGGGTATGTGGACAGAAAATGGGCACATTTATCAACATTGGAAATGGCACTGGCCTGCACTCTAGGTTAGTTATCCATCTAACTTATGGTACTTTGATCAAAAGGAAATCTCCTCAAAAAGTGAAAATCTATTGTGTCCTCTGGTGACGGAGAACAGGCGGGGAAGTTGCGCAGTGAGATGTGCCTGCCCAAAGCTCTGCAAATGTCGTTTACCTCGAAGCCTGGTGATTCTCCTACTGCGAGGAGGGCACATGGCTATGAAGCACATCCTGAAGGCTCTGAGTGAGGCCACAGTGATGCTGACTCTTTCTGAAAGCTCTTATTTCTTTAACTAGGAAACTGGCTTTGACATATCACACTTCCTTCCTTATTTTGGTGTTGTTTTTAAACTTCAGGCTAGATTTATTCTTTTTAAAAAAAATTTTAATTGTAGATGGACACAATATCTTTATTTTATTTATTTATTTTTATGTGGTGCTGAGGATTGAACACACTGCCTCACTCATGCGAGGCAAGCTCTCTACCACTGAGCTACAACCCCGCCCCAGGCTACATTCATTCTTTTCAAAGAAAAACACTAAATTTTATTTTTATTCTTTTTTCCCCTATATTGGGGATGAACCCAGTGGTGCTCTACCACGTAGCTATATTCTCAGCTATTTTTTTATGTTTATTTTTTTAGTTGGACAATACCTTTATTCCATTCATTTATTTTTGTGTGGTGCTGAGGATCAAACCCAGGGCACTGTGAGTGCTAGGCGAGTGCTCTACCACTGAGCCATAATCTTAGTCCCCCTCAGCTATTTTTATTTATTTTTAAAAATTAGGGCTGAGGTTGTGGCTCAGTGGTAGAGTGTTTGCCTAGCATGTGTGAGGTGCTGGATTTGATCCCCTGCTTTAGACAGGGTCTAAGTTGCCCAGTCTGCCCTTGAATTTGCAATCCTTCAGCCTCAGCTTCCTGAGTTGCTGGATTATAGAAGCATGTCACCACTCCAGTATAGATCTCACCAATTTTTAATTCCTCCCTTGTCATTTATTGTTTGTTCAAATCTTTCAGTCTATTTCTGGATTTCTGTTCCACTCATCTATATATAATGTACTACAAACCAGTAATGTGCTATTTTTTTTTTCAAATTCTTTCAGTTTTTTTCATTTGACTGTCTTCCATGCAAACTTTAGAAAAAGTTTATACAAAGAAAAAAACTGAAATGTGTAATTATTTCAGTGAAGACAAACCAGTTTTTCTAAACTTTTTACATATCTGAAAATGCCTTTATTGTTTTCAACATATATGACAGTGAGCTGGGTATGAAATACTTTTGTCCAAGTCTCCCCCGCCCCCCCCCCGCCCCGTATTGGGGACTGAGCCCAATAGCGCTCTAGACTTTTATTCTATTTTTAATTTTTGACAGGGTCTCACTAAGTTGCCCATGCTGGTCTGAGTTTGCAACCCTCCAGATTCAGCCTCCCAAGAGATTAAAGGCATGAGCCACCATGCCCAGCTACTCTTCCCTCTTCTGATTCTGAAGACTGTCCTCCTGTTTTTGATATTTTTGATTTCTATTTCTCCCCTGCCACCTTTTTTTGTGGTACTGGGGTTTGAACCCAGAGATACTTTACCACTGAGGTAAATCCCGTAGCCCTTTTATTTTTATTTTGAGATAGGGTCTCACTGTGTTGCTTAGGGCCCTGCTAAGTTGCTGAGGCTGACCTTGAACCTGTGATCTTCCTGCCTCAGTCTCCTGAGTCACCTTTATACTCTAAATCATCTTCATTATGTTGTTTGGTAAGATAGAACCACAGGAAGCCATGGTAGACAAAATAAGCCCAATTTCTAGCCAGTCAGGTTTGTCACTGGGTGGATCCTATATTTGGGATGCAGAACTCTGATGGTGCTGAAGGGCTGCAGCAGTATGGCTCTACATTTAATATTCTTAGGCTGGATCCCTATTCCTTGTTGCTAATATATCACATTTAAAATTTTTTTCTCCCTCAATTTTTGTCTTTTATTCCCTCTAACATTCTCAAGTTAAAGTTATTGACTATATCCCTGATTGCTTCTCAGTTTTTTTTTTTTTTTTTTTTTTTTTTTTTTGTACCAGACATCTAACCCAGAGATTCTTAATCACTGGGCCACATCTGCAGCCCTATTTATTTATTTATATATTGGTACCAGGGATTGAACTCAAGGGTGCTTAACCACTGAACCACTTCCCCAGCGGCCCCCCCCCTTTTTTTAAATCTTTTTTTTTTTTTTAATTTATTTTTTAGTTCTCGGTGGACACAACATCTTTGTTTGTATGTGGTGCTGAGGATCGAACCCGGGCCTCACGCATGCCAGGCAAGCGCGCTACCGCTTGAGCCACATCCCCAGCCCTTCCCTAGCTCTTTATAAAATTTTTATTTTGAGACAGGGTCTCATTAGGTTGTTTACAACTTCACTAAGTTGCTGAGGCTGGCTTTGAACCTGCGACTCCCCTGTCTCAGCCTCCTGAGCTGCTGGGATTAGAGGTATGTGTCACCACGCCTGGCATCCTTTTTATTTTTATTTTGAGATAGGGTCATACAAAGTTGCTCAGAGCCTTGCTAAATTGCTGAGGCTGGCCTCAAACTTGTGATTCTCCTGCCTTAGCCTCTTGAGCCGCTGGGATTATAGGTGTGAGCCAACATGTCTGGCTCCTTCTCAGTCTTATTTTGATGTTTTCTATCTTTAAGATAAAAACAATTTGCATTCTACATGCACAAGTTTGCTAATATACCAGAAAATATTATTCCTTTTGTTTGTTTATTAAAAAAAAATGTTACCTGGCAGCCATCCTGATTAATCCACTTGTGTTGCACTTCATCTCTGGCAGAATCACTGAGGCCAGCATGATAAGCAAGAGCAGCAAGACCATTCTTCTGTAAAGTGTCAGCCATTGTGTCACATTCCCTCCTGGAGAGGCAGTAGATTATCCCTGAGTCATCTGTCAAGAAACCAAACCGATTGTGAGAAGTGAGGACTTTTAATATAAATAACAATACGATTTACACTATGTTTTTAGAAATGTTAAGAAACATAAACAGATTTCTGTAGTGCACTTAGAACACAGGATGATCACACAGAATAACTCAGGAAAAAAATTCATACAAAGAAATAAGATGCGACTTAAATTTTTTTTTTTTTTTTAGTTGCAGATGGACACAATACCTTTATTTTCTTATTTTTTTATGTGGTGCTGAGGATTGAATCCAGTGCCTCACACATGTTACATGAGCGCTCTACCACTGAGCCACAACCCCAGCCCAAAATGCAACTTTTAATTCTATCCCTGCTAATGCCTTATGAGATGAACCTGGATTAATCCTAGGCTCTATTTCACACTGACTCTAAAATGGGAAAGCTCCCTTATATAAGCTTATAGAAAACACATGACAATATTTATCAAACAGTCTTAAAAATACCTCTGACCAACAAACTACAGTGATGCAGCCACATGAATGTTTATAGCAGCACAATTCACAATAGCTAAATTGTGGAACCAACCTTCAGTAGATGGATAGGGCTGGGTTTGTGGCTCAGAGGTACAGTGCTTACCTACCACGTGTGAGGTCCTGGGTTCGATTCTCAGCACCACATAAAAAATAAATAAAATAAAGGTATTGTATTCAATTACAACTAAAAAATAAATATAAAAAGATAGACAAATAGATAAAGAAACTGTGGTATATATACACAACTAAATATTACTCAGCAATAAAAGAGAATAAAATTAAGGCATTTGCAGGTAAATGGATAGAGTTGGAGAATATTATGCTAAGTGAAGTAAGCCAATCCCCCAAATCCAAAGGCCGAATGTTTTTTCTGATAAGTGGATGCTGATCCATAATGGGGGTGTGGGAAGAGAGAGGAGGAATGGAGGAACTTTGGATAGGCTAAAGGAGAGGGTGGAAAAGGGAGGGGAAATGGGAGTAGGAAAGATGGTAGAATGAGATGGACATTATTACCCTTGGTACATGAAGACACAAATGATGTGATTCTATTGTGTGTACAACCAGAGAAATAAAAACTGTGCTCCATTTGTATACTGTGAATTGAAAAGCACTCTGCTGTCATCTAGAACAAATTAAAAAAAAAAAAAGATATATATCTTTGACCCAGTTTCCTTCTAGGAAACTAACCTAGGAAATAAAGTGATATATGGACTCACACCAAAAGTTTTGTTTATAATTTAAAAATTAAAAAGATTTTAATGGGAAACATTATGGGAATAAGGTTGTGAAATAAAATATACTGTATCAAGTGTTTTTTTCCTTTTATGTCAATATCATTATTTATTAATTTAATTTTTATGTGGTGCTGAGGATCGAACCAGTGCTTCACACATGCGAGGCAAGTGCTCTGCCATTGAGCTATAGCCCCACTCCCTGTATCAAGTGTTTTCTAAGAAAAAAGATAAATTGACCTATAACATCTTAAAAAAAAGTGTTTTCTGAGTTATAAAAGGCATGCAAAAATGCCTTTTATAACTTTTTTTAAACTCTTTTTTTTAAAGAGAGAGTGAGAGACAAAGAGAGAGAGAGAGAGAGAGAGAGAGAGAGAGAGAGAGAGAGAGAAAATTTTTTAACATTTATTTTTTAGTTTTTGGTGGGCACAACATCTTTGTATGTGGTGCTGAGGATTGAACCTGGGTCACACGTATGCCAGGCGAGCGTGCTACCACTTGAGCCACATCCCCAGCCCCGCCTTTTATAACTTAAAAAACAAAAATGGAGCAAACTGTTATGAACTTCAGAATCTCATTTTATTTAATATAACTCAAAGGCAAACACATTTGGGAGAAGGCACTACAATAAAGAATTATATTCATACACTGATAGAAGCCTTAGAAAGCACTGAAACCAAAATGATAATATAAGTGTGTAGGAGGAAATATTTAATATATTTTTTTGTTAAAGTTTATTGTTATCTAACCAAATGAAATTTTATAAATTCTAGAATTGAAAGAGTTACAATATTCTGGTCTATAAATAACAAGTTAAGTATCATCATTAAACAAAAAGAAATGTTTAATTTGCTATTTTATGTATTCTATTGTGGTACTAAAGAGACACCTATTACTTTTAGATATCACATAACTGTACTCACATGGGTGATGTTTTCGGATCCATTCTAAGCAATCAAATGCTACCTTTTTAGGTTTTTTTGGTAATACATAGTATTTCAGATTATGTCTGTTAAAGCTCATGCTGAACCTAAAAGAAATGCCAAACACAAAATTTAGTTGTTATGAAAAATATAGATCTAGCCATTGGCATGAACTGAAAGTATACCTCAAAATCATTAACCCAGATGAGATGTTATTAGAAGATGGGGCATTTGGGAGAGAATTAGGTTATGAGGGTGAAACCATGAATGAGACGAGAGCCCTTATAAAAGTAGAGACCTCACTAGTTTTAGGTGTGGCTATAATGAGAAAAGTATCATCTGCAAACCAGAAAGAGGGACCACACCAGATGGGATCTGCTAGTACACTGATCCTGGACTCCCCAACCTACAGAGCAATGAGAAATAAATTTCTCTTATCTCTGCTACCTAGCCTATGATATTCTGTTCAGTTAGCATGAACAAAGGCCAACATCTTCAAAAATTAAATATTGATTTTCCACATTCCAAGCCTAATTATCAGTTTGTCTTAAGGTGAATACTACCACTGGAAGCTTATATAACAGAACACTGAAATGGAGGTTAGATTAAAGGTTAAAGAAAAGAATGGTTGGTGAGTGTGGTGGCACACACTTGCAATCCCAGCAATTCAGGAGAGTGAGGCAGGAGAGTCTCAAATTCTAGGCCAGCCTGGGCAACTTAGTGAGACCACATCTCAAATATAAAACGGGTTAAGGATGTAGCTCAGTAGTAAAGTGCCCCGGATTTAATCTCCAGTACCAGGAGTAGGGAGAAAGAATAGTGATAAGGAAGGAAGCTCTATGGCATTAGATGATAAAAAATTAGGATTATAGAAGAGGAGTGTACCTGAGTGGGAGTGTGGGAGTGTACCTCAGTGGTATAGCAAAGGCTTAGTATGCTCAAAGCCCTCGGTTCAATCCCCCAACATGTGTAGACGCACAAAGTCAGACACATGGAGAAACATAAGATAAGTCAGAAGCCCAGTCTCCAAGGTGAGGCTGACAAAAAATGGAGATGATAATTAAAAAAACATTGAAGTGGGGCTGGGATTGTGGTCAGTGGTAGAGCACTTGCCTAGCATGGGCGGGACCCAGGTTCCATCCTCAGCATCACATAAAAATAAAAGGTATTGTGTTATGTCCATCTACACCTAAAAAATAAATATTAAAAAAATATTGAAGTGATTAAGAAAATTACAGAGGAAATACACACTTTTAGGCTACCAATGTTCCTAAATTTTGACTTATGCTAAATAACCTTCATGCACTTATATGAAATGTTAATTGCAGGGCAACAGAAGGAGCTCTGGATCCCAAAGGGAACATGGCTGGCTGACACCAGTGCTCCTTCTTTTCTGGCCTACCACTCTTGGCACCGCATTTCCTCCCTCATGCTTCCTTAGGGAGCTCATTCTTTCCATTACTTTCTCTCTTATATTTCTCCTTTTGCTTTTCTTCCTAAGGCAAATTTCTCAGAAGATACTTATATCTCCAACCAACTAACCACAAACTGAATTTCAATTCTCATCACTTTCATGCTGACTTTTCCTTCTTTCGTTTTTTGATACCAGGGATTGAACCCAGAGGCATTTAACTACTGAGCCACATCCCTAGCTCTTTTTAATTTTATTTTGAGACAGGCCTTGCTAAGTTGCTGAGGCTGGCTTTGGAACTTGCAATTCTCCTGCCTCAGCATCCTGAGTTGCTGGGATTTTAGGTGGATGCCACTGTGCCTGGCCAGCAATACTTTTGGCATTTGTAGGGGTTGCTTTAGGCCTTATTCTCTCTGATCTCTCCCTACTCCACCTTGTTGGCTAGCCTTACAGAAAACCCTCTATTAGCACTCATGACTTCACCTTCTGTGGGAATTTCAACGCTTATGTCTCTGACTTCTCCATCTTCTTCTCCTTATGCTTACTCCTGAAGTGAGAATCACCTCCCACCCTGCAATGCCTGGCTCTCTTCTTTTTTGCAATATCTCCTTCAGCAGTCTATTTTATTTTATTTATTTATTTTTTAAATCTTTTTTTTTTTGTTTTAATATTTCTTTATTTTTTTTAGTTATCGGCAGATACAACATCTTTTTTGGTATGTGGTGCTGAGGACCGAACCCGGGCCGCACGCATGCCAGATGAGCGCGCTACCGCTTGAGCCACATCCCCAGCCCAGCAGTCTATTTTAAACTACACCCAAATGTTATTTCAATGAGTCCCAACTCTTGCCCTCAACTTAGACCTCCTTTCAGAGTTCTGAACCATATTCCAATATGATTTTAGATCCATGATCTAAAATTGAAGCATGCATTCTCCTAGGAGTACACAAAGACTTTCTAAGGGTAAATGAGCAAAGATAATTTTAAAGCATCTGGAGCCTCAGGTTTTGTTTTAATATTTTTTAGTTGTAGATGGATACAATCTCTCTCTCTCTCTCTCTCTCTCTCTCTGTGGTGCTGAGGACTAAACCCTAGGGTGCCTCACATGTGTGAGGCAAGTTCTCTATCACTGAGCTACAGCCTCAGCCCTGGAGCCTCAGTTTTTTTTTTGTTTTTTTTTTTTTTTTAGTGGAGAGAGAGAGAGAGAGTGAGAGAGAATTTTTTTTCTTAATATTTATTCTTTAGTTTTTCGGCAGGCACAACATCTTTGTTTGTATGTGGTGCTGAGGATCGAACCCGGGCCGCACGCATGCCAGGCGAGCGCGCTACCACTTGAGCCACATCCCCAGCCCTGGAGACTCAGTTTTTACATGCAGTTAAGACTGATCTGAGAATGCTTTTCCAGACCAGACATCTTGCAGGCTCATCCTTTTCCAGTCTTCCCTTTTATAACTGTCCTCCCAATTCTGAAATACAAACCAACCAACCCCACTTTTTTACTCATTTTAAATTTTACCACCATGACTTGTTTCAGGAGGTTAAAAACCTCCAGGACACCAAACAAAGCAAAATGAAATATAGTAAAGATGTGGGTGAAATTTTCTTTAATCAAAGTACCAGAAATCTTGTGAGTCTTCTGTCTTTACGTTTTACCTATTTCTGTTAAGGGTAAAGAATAACATTGGAAATGAAGCATTTTGGCCCTCATTGGAGTTCTGATTTCAAATAGACCGAGAGTAAAGTAGTGAAGTAAAGATGATCTCCACCTTTGGATGCTGTTTTATCCCTGACCACTGTCACTTTGTGACTTGTGAAACTAACCGTTAAACAATAATTCAAAACCAGCTTTTATTTATATGTACAGAACAGCTGGAATTCTTTTAGTGTTTCAAATGATAGAGGATTATGTAGCAGACTGGCAAAAAAAAGATGATAGATAAAAGAATGATACATTCATTGGCTATTTTTTTTTGTTGTTCTGGGGATTAAACCCAGATCCTCAGGGATGCTAAGCATGTGTTCCACCATTGAGCTACATACACCCTCAGCTCTTTCTAGGACTATTTTCATTATTCATAGGCAATTATTTACAGTTGCTATTACAGCAAAGGAAACTGCAGTCCAGATAAAATTATGGCATAAAAGACCTGCCTTACAACAAATACAAATGATGAAGAAAAATCTTAAAATTTATTTGAGCTGATTTGGACTATGGTGTACAAGTATTCCTGTCCATATGAATATTGAAGTGATGATGACTTTCTCTGCACTTAAAAATAGTTTTATCTCAGAAAAGTGTTTTATTTAGTAAAATATTAAAAATAGTTTGGGTCAAAAACATGTTTAAGAGAGCCTACAACCTGGGAGCAAATCTTTACCTAGCACACATCAGATAGAGCACTAATCTCTAGGGTATATAAAGAACTCAAAAAGCTAAGCACCAGGGCTGGGGATGTGGCTCAAGCAGTAGCGCGCTCGCCTGGCATGCGTGCAGCCTGGGTTCGATCTTCAGCACCACATACAAACAAAGAAGCTGTGTCCGCCAAAAACTAAAAAATAAATATTAAAAATTCTCTTTCTCTCTCTCTCTTTAAAAAAAATAAATAAATAAAAAAGCTAAGCACACACACACACAAAAAAAAATCCAATCAACAAACGGGCCAAGGACCTGAACAGACACGTCTCAGAAGAGGATATACATACAATCAATCAACAAATATATGAAAAAATGCTCATTATTTTTAGCAATCAGAGAAATGCAAATCAAAACTACTCTTAATTTCATCTCACTCTAGTCAGAATGGCAGCCATTATGAAGACAAACAACAATAAGAGTTGGCAAGGATGTGGGTAAAAAGGCACACTCATACATTGTTGGTGGGACTGCAAATTGGTGCAGTCAATATGGAAAGCAGTATAAAGATTCCTTGGAAATCTGGAAAAGGAACTGCCATTTGACCCAGCTATCCCTTTCCTCAGACCATACCCAGAGGATTTAAAAACAGCATACTATAGGGACACAGCCACATCAATGTTTATAGCAGCACAATTCACAATAGCTAAACTGTGGAGCCAACCTAGATGCCCTTCAGTGGATAAATGGATAAAAAAAATGTGGTATATATACACAATGGAAAATTACTCAGCAATAAAAGAGAATAAAATCATGGCATTTACAGGTAAATAAATGGCGCTGGAGAAGATAATGCTAAGTGAAGTTAGCCAATCCCAATAAAACAAATGCTGAATGTTTTCTGATTTAAAGAAGCTGACTCATAGTGGGGTAGGTAGGGGGAACATGGGAGGAAAATGAATTCTAGATAGGGAAGAGGGGAGGGAAGGAAAGGGAGGAGGCCAGGGATTAGCAAGGATGGTGGGATGTGAATGACCTCATTATCCAAAGTACATGTCTGAAGACACGAATTGGGTGTCAACCTACTTTATATATAAACAGAGATATGAAAAATTGTGATATATGTGTAATAAGAATTACAATGCAAAAAACAAAAACAAAGTACATGTATAAAGACAAGAACTGGTGTGAACATACTTTATATACAAAGATAAGAAAAATTGTGCTCTATCTGTGTAATAAGAATTGTAATGCATTCCGTTGTCATGTATTTAAAAAAATAAAATCAATAAAAATAAAAGTAAAGAAGACATATTCAGAAGGATGTGGAATCAGAATTCTCATACTCTGCTAATGGGAATGTAAAATGGTACAGGTGCTCTAGAAAACAGCATGGCAGTTTCTTTAACAGGTGAAACACACAGCCAGGCGCAGTGGTGCATGCCTGTAATCTCAGTAACTTGGAAGGCTGAGGTAGGAGGACCACAAGTTCAAGGCCAGTGTCAGCAATTTAGTGAGACACTCAGCAGCTTTGCAAGATCCTATCTCAAAATAAAAAAACTAAATGAAAGACTGGGGATGCATCTCAGTGGTTTAAGATCCCTGGTTTTAATCCCTAGCAACAAACAAACAAACAAACAAACAAAACAAAAAGGCAAAACTCAGAGTTATCATAGAACCCAACAATTCCACTCCCGGATATAATATACCCAAGAGAAATGAAAACACATGTCTGCATAAGAACTTGTACATTTATGTTCATAACAGCATTATTCATAATAGTCAAAACATAAAAATAAGCTTAATGTCCATCAATGATAAATAGACAGAAGAGAATGTCATATACCTATACAAGAGAATATTATTTAGAAACAAACCTTGAAAATATTATGCTAAGTAAAAGAAGAAAGTCACAAAAGATGACATAGAGTGATTCTGTTTATAGAAACCATCTATCTCCCCATAGAGGGTAGATCAGTGGTTGTCCAAGACTGGTAGGGAGATGTGAGGGTCAAGGTTATTGGACTGCATTTGGGTAATGGGTTTTTTTGTATCAGAGATTGAACACAAGGGTGATTAACCCAGCCCCTTTTTATTTTGGGACAGGTCTCAAAACAGTTGTGTAGGGCCTTGCTAAATTGCTGAGGCTGGCCTTGAACTTGCAATCCTACAAGTTCAATTTTTTTCAGATAGGGTCTCACTAAGTTGCTTACTGTCACGCTTAGTTGCTGGGGATGGCCTTGAATTTACAAAAAAAGTCTCAGCTTCCAGAGCAGCTGGGATTACAGGCATGTGCTACTGTGCCTGGTGGGTAACAGTGTTTTTGAGGGGTGATAGAATGTTTTAAAACTGTGGTGATGTTGCACAATTCCAAATATACCACATGCTACTATATTGATTGTAAACATGTGGATGGTAAGATATGTGCATTATATCTCAATAAAACCATTATTAAAAAAAGATCTGGAACATAATTTGAATTTTTTTTTCATTTGTGACATAATTGAAAATACAATTAAGTTAATTTAGATTGTGGGGATGGGTGCAAAATTTTGTGAACATACAAAAAATCCACTAAATTATACCTTGTAAATTGATGAATTTTATCATGTGTGAATTATATCACATTAAAGATTTTTTTAAAAACCATCTGTATTCCACTGTATCTTGACTAAGTTTATATTGTATTAAATGTTGCAATTAAATATTATCAGGTTCAGAGTATCAAATTTGTGTCATTTGAAAGTGAGGTGTGAGAAAATGCAGTCAACTTGTGCTCAGCTGTTGTTGCTTTTGAAACTGAGACAGTTGTCATAGGGCTGTTTAGAGTTTATGTGAATTAAATTAAAAAATGTTTTTGGATAGTTGCAGATGGTCAGAATGCCTGTATTTGTTGTTTATTTTTATTTTTAAAAATATATTTTTTAGTTGTAGATGGAACACAATACCTTTATTTTATTTTTTTATGTGGTGCTCGGGGGAATAAACCCAGTACCTCATGTATGGTAGGCAAGTGCTCAACTTAGAGAGACCTTACCTGGGGGGGAAAAAAAAAAAAAAAAAGAATGGGGATGTGACTCAGTGGTTAAGCGCCAAGTGCCCCTGGGTTCAATCTCTAGTACCAAAAAATAAAAAGCATATCACAGCTGGGGATGTGGCTCAGTGGTACAGCATTTACCTGGAAGATATAAGGCCTTGGGTTCAGCCCCTAGCGCGCGAGCGCGCAAGCGCACACACACACACAAAACAGCACATCAACCATTGTGTCACAAGGCATGGTGGCACATCATGTAATCTCAGTGACTTGGGAGGCTCAGGGAAGAAGATTCCAAGTTTGAGGCTAGCCTCAGCAACTTAGTGACACTCTGTCTCAATTTTTCAAAAGGGCTGGGAATACAGTTCAGTGGCAGAGTATCCCTGGGTTCAATTCCTAGTGAAGGGGAAGTTAAAAAAAAAAGCATTAAAAAAAACCACATTTTATAAGGTATACTGAAACCAACAGGATTTTGATTTCCCTCTTTCAAATATATTAGATATAAGTAGAGGGTTTTTATTGAAAGATTGACAAAAATACTTAATAGCCATTAGATAGTTCCTAGTAAAGACTTTTTAAAGGGTATATTTACTGGAAAAAGTAAAGTGAATAACTAATGATTTTGCTTATTTTGCCCAATAGCTTCCAACTTTTTGCCTCCCACGAAGTTTGACAGACCTAACTGAGTGGTCAGCTGGAAGATCATTAGAAATAATTTTTGATGACATCATGATGAGCTATCATAAAATGCCTTTCATTTCCATCCACATGTTTATGTAAGCAACATTTCTCAGCCTTATAAGAAATAAAAACTGATTCAATTCATCCATAGATATGTGAACTGAAAATTAAAAAAAATACTGTCTCATTAGGAAACATATTCTCAATCAAACTTTATGCTTAAGATTTTTTTTTAGTGTCATTGGACCTGTATTTTATTTATTTATATGTGGTGCTGAGAATCGAACCCAGTGTCTCACACATGCCAAGCAAGCACTCTACTACTGAGCCACAACCCCAGCCCTTAAGAACTGTCTTAAAAATATATTTAAGTTATCCAATCAATTATGTATGATGAATGATTTTATTTTATTTTACCTCTAGGGACTGAACCTAGGGGTGCATTACAACTGAGCTATATCCTCAGTCCTTTTTATTTTGAGACAGGGTCGGGTAAATTGTCAAGGATGGCCTTGAACTTGCAAAATCCTCCTGCCTCAGCCTCTCAAGTCACTGAGATTACAGGTGTGATCCGTTATGTTCAGCATGACTAATGATTTTAATAATTCAAACCAGATGAAAATTCTGGCATAAAATTAGAAGACAATTATATATATATATATATATATATATATATATATATATATATATATATATATATATATATATATAATTTTTTTTTACAGTTAAGAATGACAGAGTAAGTAAAAATTCTGTGGGGGGAAAATAAATGGAAAATATGAGTTCAAAGAGAAAAATTAGAAAAGTGTAAAATACCTGACAAATAAACAGCAAACTTTTTTTTTCTTCCCTATTTCTTCTTCTTCTCTCCCCCTTGTCCTATATAGCGCTGAAAACTTGGTTTATGTAACTGATTAAAAATGAACAAAACAAAACAGGGTTGGGGATGTAGCTTAGTGGCACAGTACTTGCTTAAAATGCCCATGGCCCCCACAAAAAAGAAAACCCAGAGACTGCATTTGTCATAATCAGGTAGAAAGAGCTTAAAAATAGTGCCTCTTAGAAAAAGAAAAAAATGCCAGGTATGGTGGCATATACCTGTAATTCCAGCAACTCAGGAGGTTGAGGCAGGAGGACTGCAAGTTCAAAGCTAGCCTCAGTAATTTAGCAAGGCCCTAAACAACTTAGTGAGACTCTGTCTCAAAAAACAAACAAACAAAATATAAAAAGACTAGAGATGTGGCTCAGTGGTTAAGTGCCCCTTGGTTCAATCCTGGTACAAAAAAGAAAAGAAAAGAAAAAATGTTATTGATCAGCATATAAAAAATTTCTAGCATATGGTCTAATAAAGAATCTCAACTATATCTTAAATATAGTCTATAATACATAGAAATTATGGGAGCAAAATACCCCCAAAATTTTATACAAGCACTTCTCTTCAAGTGAGAGTAAATTAAAATACTGAATTCCAAATTTTGTGATCACATACACACAATTCTGAGGACTCTAAAATTCTTGCCCTTCAGTATTATGTACTATATAAAAGTGGTATTAGAAACAAAATGTTTTAGGCTGGAACCTAATAACTTAAAGGCTGGAAGAAATCCAAATTGCTTTGGTACCTGTTTTTGATCAGATAATTTAGAAGCTGCCAGTTTAATCTGCAAAGGCTCTTGCAGGTATATTAATCTCATGAACCACTTCATATCCTTCACATGGAACTTTCAGTTCTGCTCTTAACTCTGTGAGAGATATTGTTGTTATTTTTATTTCTTACACTATTGATAGAGCCAACTGGTCTGTCTTTTCTTTTTTTTAAAGAGAGAAGGTCATGCTATGTTGCTCAGGTTGGCCCTGAATTCCTGGGCTTAAGCAATCCTCCTGCCTCAGTCTCTTGAGTAGCAGTATGTCATCATATCAAAATGTTATACATTCACAACACACACACACACCCACCCACACACACACACACACACACACACACACACATTTTAGACATTGATTGACATTTATTTTATTCACTTATTTATATGTAGTGCTAAGAACTGAACCCAGTGCCTCACATATGCTAGGCAAACACTCTACCACTGAGCCACACCAAAGCCCCATCTTCTTTTTTGAAAAACAGGGTCTTGCTATGTTGCCCAGGTGAATCTCAAACTCATGACCCCAAGTGATCCTTTTGTCTTGGCTCCCTAAGGAGCTAAATTACAGATGTGTGCCACCATGTCCAATTTGTCTATTTTCAAATGAACAAAAGCTGTTTTCTGTTTTGTCATTACCTCTTTTGGCATTCCACATTAATGTCTATACCTTAATGAAAGCAATGTTATCAAATTAGAAGGAAAAAATATTTAACACTTTTTTTCTTTTTGGTACCAGGGATTGAACCCAGAGTCACTTACCACCGAGCCACATCCTCAACCCTTTATTTTGAGATAGGGTCTCAGCAAGTTGCTTAGAGCCTTGCTAAGTTGCTCAGTCTGGCTTTGAACTTACGATCCTTCTGCCTCAGCCTCCTGAGCTGCTGGGATTACAGAAGGGCGACACTAAACCCAGCACCACAAACACATTTTAAATAAAATATTTGCTGAGTGAAAGAACCTAATGAAGAATGCATGACTCATCAAACTCAGGTAGAAGTACAAAATAATCCAGTACAACTTGAATCCACACACAGGAATAATTTAACTCCTGAGCCACATCCCCAGACCTTTTTACTTTGAAACCAAGTCTTGCAAAGTTGTCTAGGCATCACTGAGGCTGGCCTCAAACTTGCAATCTTCCTGCCTCAGCCTCATAAATTGCTTGGATTAGAGGCATACGCCACTCCTCCTTGCTGGAATAATTTTTATAGTGGCTTTGGTTATTAAATAATTATGGATTTGATGGCAACAAGAAGTATGTTGTGGCTCAGATGAAGACAAAGTTAAAGGTACTTTATTACTGGGATACACCAGGGTCCATAGGTGCAACATGCAAATTACCCCCATTTCCAGAGTTGGTGTTGGGATAGAGTTTTACTTTTGGTAAGTGAAGAAAAGCCCTTAGGCCCTAGTTGCCAAACTGTTGCACATCGGAATCACTTGAGGATTAAACAAATGAACCAAAAAACCCAAAATACAAACAAAACAAATCCCACCTTGGATCCCAGAGCCAAATATTCTGATTTAGCTGGTCTGGGTACAACATGGGTACTGAGACTTTGGGCTTCACAGGTGATTCTAATGTGCAGAAACTCTGCTAACCACTGCCCTAAGGTTTTAAAAATATATGACTTTAAGTTGTTACTTACACCTGAGGCCTCACAATCTTCAGCTGAGTGAGGATATCTTTCTGTACTCTGGGATTCGCTGTGGCAGTAAGAGCCATTACTGGAACAGAAGGAAACTTCTGACGAAGCATATTCATTCTTTTGTAATCTTGACGAAAATCATGTCCCCACTAGTTGAAAAAAATACTGCTTTTCAGATTATTTAGCTTTTCTTTATATAAAAAGAACACTAGTGAATATAAAGAATCACTTTATTCTTCAATGAAATAGTACAACAGTTCACTCAATGTGGGGTTTTCTCGAATTCTGAAGATATACAAACATATACTATTGGTAGCACAAATTTAATGATTTTCTAAAACATAAAAACAGTATGTAAGCCAGGCACGGTGGTGCAGGCCAGTAATCCCAGCAGCTCAGGAGGCTGAGGCAGGAAGATCATGAGTGCAAAGTCAGTCTCAGCAAAAACAAGGTGCTAAGCATATCAGTGAGATCCTATCTCTAAATAAATTATAAAAATAGTTCTGGATGAAAATATGTTCACCATCTCTAGCAGAGAAATGCAAATCAAAACCACCCTAAGATACCATCTCACTCCAGTAAGATTGGCAGCCATTATGAAGGCAAACAACAACAAGTGCTGGCGAGGATGTGGGGAAAAGAGTACACTTGTACATTGCTGGAGGGACTGCAAATTGGTGCGGCCAATTTGGAAAGCAGTATGGAGATTTTTTGGAAAGCTGGGAATGGAACCACCATTTGACCCAGCTATTCCCCTTCTCGGTCTATTCCCTAAAGACCTAAAAAGAGCATACTACAGGGACACTGCTACATCGATGTTCATAGCAGCACAATTTACAATAGCAAGACTGTGGAACAAACCTAGATGCCCTTCAACAGATGAATGGATAAAAAAAATGTGGCATTATACACAATGGAGTATTACTCTGCATTAAAAAATGACAAAATCATAGAATTTGCAGGGAAATGGATGGCATTAGAGCAGATTATGCTAAGTGAAGCTAGCCAATCCCTAAAAAACAAATGCCAAATGTCTTCTTTGATATAAGGAGAGTAACTAAGAACAGAGTAGGGACGAAGAGCATGAGAAGAAGATTAACATTAAACAGGGATGAGAGGTGGGAGGGAAAGAGAGAGAGAAGGAAAATTGCATGGAAATGGAAGGAGACACTCAGGGTTATACAAAATTACATACAAGAGGAAGTGAGGGGAAAGGGAAAAAAAACAAGGGGGAGAAATGAATTACAGTAGATGGGGTAGAGAGAGAAGAGGGGAGGGGAGGGGTGATAGTAAAGGATAGGAAAGGCAGCAGAATACAACAGACACTAGTATGGCAATATGTAAATCAGTAGATGTGTAACCGATGTGATTCTGCAATCTGTATGTGGGGTAAAAATGGGAGTTCATAACCCACTTGAATCAAAATGTGAAATATGATATATCAAGAACTATGTAATGTTCTGAACAACCAACAATAAATATTATAAAAAAAAATAAAAGGCAGAAAAAAAATAGTTCTTGGGAAGTGGCTCAGTGATTGTGTGCCTGGAATTCAATACCTGGCACCCTCCACTGGCAAAAAAAAAAAACCAAAAAAACCCCCAAAATACAAAAAACAAACAAACAAAAAAAACCCAGTATTTACCTGACTCACACAATGGGCTTCATCAATAACAAAACGTGCCAAGAGCTTCCTCTCATACAGATTCTCCAGAGTGGAAATCAGCCGGTTACTGGCACAGACCTGGCCCAGAAATACACGAGACATTTAAACACAGCACTTGAATAGTTTTGCTAAGTTCCATTACAGTTAAGCAGTATTAAAACCCTGACATAAAATTGGCTCTTATTTCAATTCATGAAGAGAACAGCAGAAGTAATAGAAAATAGCAAATCAGATATTTTAGACATTCACCCATGTTTAGCCAACAGTTTACTTGTTAAGTTACATTTTTCTGCCTGAATACATGGTCCAACACATGTTTACACTGTTAATGGGGTTACAGATATGTGTTATGTTTGTGCATGTTGTTTGAGGAAAAAATCACATGTGTGTATATATTGTACATATAGATATAGGTATGTATGTATTTTGTAGCTTTGTCCATGACAAGGCCTAGTAGAAATGACATCCCAGTAGCAACAAGCACATGTAGCACCCACATCTTGAAAGGGACACAGGAAGAGGACATAGAAGCCAGCTTGATGGAGCACTCTCACTGGTCAAATCTAGAACAAAGAGAATGTCAAAATACAGAATGATAATTGATTGTAACCCACTGAATAAATTAAGAATCCATGAATTCATACTGATAGAAATAAACACGTTCAATTAAAGGGAAAGCTTTTCCTTGTGATACAGTACCTACTATAAATCAAAATTTGGCATCCATTACAGTAATAACTGACCTGGAAAGAGTCATCAGTGGATGCTAAGATTTGTGGGTAAAACTTTGATGTCTAGCAGGGTACATACATAATCTCAAACTATCCCATAAGAGGATATCTGCTAATTACAAAGGTGGGCAGGGCTGGGAGGAGTAACTATGATGGAGAAGTCTGGCTGGTGCCACCTTAACCAAGTGAACAGTCACCTAACATCAGTAATAGAATGGATCAACATCAAAGCTCTCCCAATAGGCACATAAAATCTGTCACATCTGTGCTATCCCTGCCTCAGTGAATGGCATAAATTTAATCATGAGGAAACACAAGATAACTCAACTGAGGGGCAGTTCTCAAAACACAACTAATCTTTAGATTTCAAAATGTCAAATTCATGAAAGACAAAAGAGAGAAATTCTTTAGATTAAAGGAGAGTAATCTTGGGTTTTCTTTTGCTAGAAAGGACAGCAATATTGGGGAGAATGTGTGAAACTAGAAGAAGGTTTAAAACTAAAGTGATAATACTGTATGAATGTATATTTCCTCATTTTTTCTTGAAGGCCTTGCACATATTAAGCACATGGGCTACATTCCCGGTCTAATGTGCATGTCTTGATTTTGATAACTGTTCTAAGGTTTTATAAGAAAATTCCTTATATTTAGGAAATACATAGTAAAATATTTAGGGTTAAAAGAATATTATGTCTGCAGCTTTTTTTAATTTGTTCTTTTTAGATATTCTTGATAGTAGAACGTATTCTGACATGTATACATACATACATACATACATGCATACATCAAGTATAACTTCCCACTGTTGTGGTTATACATTATTTGGAGTTTCACTGGTCATGTATTCATATATGAACATAGGAAAGTCACGTCTGATTCATTCTACTGTCTTTCCTATACCCATCTTTTCTCCCTTCCCTTCATTACCCTTTGTCTAATCCAATGAACTTCTATTTTTCCCTCCCCACCTCTGCAATTTACTTTTTTTTTTTGGTACCAGGGATTGAATTCAGGGGCACCTAACCACATCCCAGCCCTTTTTTGCTATTTTATTTAGAGACAGGGTCTCACTGAGTTGCTTAGTGCCTTGCTACGTTGCTGAGGCTGGCTTTGAACTCTCAATCCTTCTGCCTCAGCCTCCCAAACCACTGGGGTTATAGGTGTGCAAAACTGTGCCCGGCTGCAACTTACTATCTTTTTTTTTTTTTTTTTGGGTGGTGCTGGGGTTTGAGCCCAATGTCTTGTGCACGTAAGGGAAGCACTCTACCAACTAAGCTATATCTCTAGCCCTGCAACTTACTCTAAATCAAATGTTTGAGGAAAAAAATAGAAAGAATGATAAAATAATCAGAGTGAAATGTTTTCCTTTAGGGTTTCTGGGTGAAATGTTTACAGGAATTATTTTTTTTTAAAGAGAGAGAGAGAGAGAGAGAGAGAGAAAATTTTAATATTTTATTTTTTAATTTTTGGCGGACACAACATCTTTGTTTGTATGTGGTGCTAGGGATCGAACCCGGGCTGTATGCATGCCAGGTGAGCGCGCTACCGCTTGAGCCACATCCCCAGCCCTACAGGAATTCTTTGCAATATACTATACATCAAAAATGATGTCAAAGTTTTAAAAATATATAATTCTAGTGGCTTTAAATATTATATTTAAAAATAATGATATAAATACACAAACCTTCTCTGGAGTAACATATAGAAGTTTTATAATTGGGTCTTTTTTTGATAATTGGAGATAAATACTTGTAGCTTCTGAGTCAGTCTTATCACCTGTCAGATATGTAGCTGGAATCTAAGTGTAAAAGTAACAAACATTTAAATTTTATACATTAATCTGACAAGAGTTTATTTACTTTTAGGTTTTATAAATATTTTATAAGTCATATCAGATCTATCAAAGGAAATGTATCTCACTACAATAATAATGAGGACACACATTTTATAAAAACCCTTATTAAGTATAACTTACAACAGCCTTCCCATTGCTTATTCACTTTTTTAAATACTTATTTTATAGTTGTAGTTGGACATAATACCATTATTTATTTATTTATTTTTATGTGGTGCTGAGGATCAAACCCAGAGCCTCACAAATGCTAACTGAGTGCTCTACTGCTGAGCCCCAGCCTCAGCCCCAGCCCTGCTTATTACCTTTTCTTTGATTTACTTTTCATTTTTGTAAATAAGATAAATATGAATTTAGTGTCCAAGAGATTTGAGTCCTATGTATGGCTATATTAATATGAAGAATATAGTAGAATGTAGTCATATATTTCCGTCAACTGAGCCCTGAAGAAAAAGGATATATGTATATGGGCATGCACATATGCATGCACTTCAAGACACACTGGAAAGAGAACCATGCTGATCCAGCTACCATAAAAAGAGAAATCTCTTTATATTAGTAAAAAAAAAAAAATATATATATATATATATATATATATATATATATATATATACATACTAGAAAATATAGACTAAAAGCTCTTACTAAAATAATTCTCATAAAAGAATAAAAGATTGAATTACACACCATTATCTGTATCAGAATTTTCAAATGCTTGTGTTTAACTGTACAACTTAACTGTTATGCTTTATTATTACAATTCATGAATTATTTAATAAAAAAGTTATCTAGTACACTGAAACATAATTCAGTAGAAGGTACACTTTTATTAGTATTCGTATGTTATAACTTACATCCAAGGAAGTCAGCTTTTGGACTTGATCTATTATTAGTGATCTCAAGGGAGAAATGACAATAGTGACTCCTGGAGAAACACAGGCAGGCAGCTGGTAACACAAACTTTTACCACCTCCTAAAAGAGAAACGAAAAAAAAAAAAATTGTCAGCAAGACCATACTTTCAGGGGTCATTTCTATAGTTTGTTACTGGAGAAGTTTTTCTGATCATGTACAGTACCAATAAAATATATCCTATGCAATCATGCTACATATACATTGTTTTATAAAGTGTTTTAATATAAAAAAAACATCTGTCAGCTTTTATCTTGAGAGAATGAAGGTAAAAGTTATAAGGGAAACCACATATAATAATCAAAATAGTTGATAGGATATCAAGTGATATTGTTCATGGTCCAATGTGCTATACCCCTGAGCCAAACTATTCAAGCAGTTAATTAATTAATTAATTTTGGTGCTGGGACTGAACCCAGGGATGCTTTACCACTGAGCCACATCCTCATCCCTTTTTGTTTTTCTATTTGGAGACAGAGTCTCATTAAGTTGATTAAGGCCTCACTCAGTTGCTGAGGCTGGCTTTGAATGAGCAATTTAAATAAAGCATAAAAATATCTTTTAGGACTTTTTATACGCAACAGCAAAAGCATGAATCAGGGCAAAAATACTTAAATACAATGGAATTACTTAAAAGGTCTACCTGGGACACTTAAACATAGCAAGTTTTTTTTATTTCTAACAATCTAAGAGATCTCTAAAAACTATGATCCTAGGATTAAATAATTTCTTCTTAATTTATTTGTTAAACATTTTTTAGTTACAGATGGATATTAAAACTTCATATTTATTTATTTATTTATTTATTTATTTATCTATCTATCTATAGTGATGCTGAGGATCGAACTCAGTGCCCCACATGTGCTAGGCAGGCTGAGCCACAACCCCACCCCCATAAAATTTATTTATTTATTTTTAACACACACACACATTTAGTTGTAGTTCGATATGATATCTTTATTTTATTTATTTATTTTTATGTAGTGCTGAGGATTGAACCCAGAGCCCCACATATGCTAGGCGAGTGCTCTACCACTAAGCCACAATCCCCACCTCTAAAATTTATTTTTTTAAGAACTAGAATATAATAAAATATACAAAACTGAAAATCAAAAACACATTGATCAGTATGTCTCTATGATCCAGAAGTCACTTTCAAGATCTCAGCTTTTTAAAATCATTATGGGCCTTTTGACACTGTCATAGCTTGAACTCCCAGTACTCTCATCAGTAAGAATAGTCCCAATCTCCCTTTGAAATAAAATAAAAGGAGAAACTACATTTGTAGGTATGAGCAGAAGATGAAAAGAAATTTCAAAAGACCAAGACAATTGTTGCTATGTAACTCTCATTCAAATCAACAGGACAGTAAACCAAATTATTTGTTTGTTTTTGCTTGCTGTGCTGGAGATTATGATAACAAGGCACCTGCCCTAGGCAAGCATTCCAGCCCAAAGTACACATTTCAAGCTGACTAAAATGATTACGTAGCAATTAATTTTCAATTTTACCTATCTACTAATGGCAGAGGCTGGAGCTAGGCAGTTTTAGGACCTTAGCTTTTTTCAAACTATATATTATATTTCTTCTTTTCCATATGAATTTCATTTTGGTATATATGTAGAAATGTCAAGGAAACAAAAGGATACTGAGAATAAAGAGACCTGCTTATTATTTATTAATAATCATAGTTGTATGTGTGTTCATAGTTGTAGGACTATGAAATGCTATTTAATCTTACTTGTCCTCCCTCAATTTTATCAAGTGTAAAATGTACTAGATCAGTACTTAAACTATTTTTGTCTAAAAGAAACCTTATCTGAAATGTGTGTGTGTGTGTGTGCACGTGCACGTTTGTGTGCACATGTACATGTAAGCGAAGAAGTTGAAATTAAGGAAGGACCTTAATTTACTTTTTTTTTTTTGCAGTGCTAAAGGGCCAACCCAGGACCTTGCATGTGCTAGGCAAGCATTCCTCCACTGAGCTACACCTTCAGTCCACTGAGAGGTCTTAAAAAACATCCCCTTAAAACCTTAAAGGACCATAAAATCCTCTGAGAATCAGTGACTTATACCAGGGTACTTTCCAGTAATAGAGTTTTTTTTTTTTTAATATTTATTTTTTAGTTCTCAGCGGACACAACATCTTTGTTTGTATGTGGTGCTGAGGATCGAACCTGGGCCGCATGCATGCCAGGCGAGCACGCTACCGCTTGAGCCACATCCCCAGCCCTCCAGTAATAGAGTTTTCAAGTACTAAATTAAGAGTAAATAGAAGGTAGAGTGACAACATGTTAATAAAATTTGAAATGCTGATTACTAAGCTTATATCATTTAAATTTCATAAAACAAGGCAAGCAGAAAACAGAGGACTACAAGTAGGGACTGAAACTCCGAATTCTCCCTACTTCCTAACCGAACACTTCATTTCATATTCTTATATATATGGCTACAAATCATAGGACAGCTGTTATAGCTTTACTAACATAACGAAAAGTCTTGGACTTTTCAAAACTGGAGCCAAGAAAAAACAGCATTCAACGCTTTACATTTAATCTTCATGACACTGTGAAGCAAGAACTTTATTATTTATCCCTATGGATACAAAGGAAATGGGTAAAGGGGGTGAAGTGTCTTGCCCATGGCCATGCTGTTCATAAGCAAGAGCTACACTTTAATCCCAGGCTACTATACCAAACCTGATGAAATAAACTCCCAAATTGTTCTGATTTTTTTTTTAGTTGTAGATGAACATAATATCTTTATTTTGTTTATTTTTTGTGGTGCTCAGGATTGAACCCAGTGACTCACACGTGCTAGGCAGGCAAGCGCTCTACAACTGAGCCACAACCCCAGCCCTAGTTCTGGTATTTGATGGTGATTTTTTTTTTTTTTGGTTCACTTTTCAAGTCTTATTTAGATTAGAAAAAAAGAAAAATTCTAGATCAAGTCAAATACAATAAATTTTAAGTTAAAAATGGTGACACAAGCGTATAATCCCAGTGATTTGGGAGGCTGAGGCAGGAGAACTGCAAGTTTAAGACTAGCTTGGGCAACTTAGTGAGATCCTGTCTTAATCAATCAGTCAATAGAAAAAAAAATAAAAAGGGCTGGGGATGTAGCTAAGTGTTAGAGCACTCCTGTGTTCAATCTCCAGCACCCATCCTCCTACTCAGAAAGAAAAAAGATCTTAAAGAGCTATAAACTTTATCCTGTCAACAACTAGAATAGATAGGAGGTGAAACACTTTCTTACTATGGCATGGGAGGTTTAAGAGGTCCCTGAACGATAGAAATACTGTGTAGGTCTTCTTTTTATTTCTATTAAAGGGCTTTCATTTAACATCTGCCAATGGATTCCTGCCAATTTATATCTAAAAATACATACCAGTGGGCATTAGGATAAAGCAGTCTTCACCAAGCAGTGTAGCATTGATCGCCTCTAGCTGATTAGTTCTAAAATTATGCAGGCCAAATTTTTTATGAAAAATCTTCATCATTTCTTTTGTATGAGAAAAACTGAGACCTTGGAAACGCTCGTGTTTCAGATTTGTAGATGCTAAATTCTGCGCCAAGTTGTCTAGAAAAACAATGTTAAGAAAAATCAGTGCATTCAGGTATTAACACAGTTTTAGCATTTACCATTCCCCCTGCAGGATCACTGTGCACCTAGTTCTGTCCAGCACACCTTAACTGTTCACATGGTTTCCTTTCCAAAGAGTGTGAGAAAATCCCCTGACACCCCCGGGTCCTCCCTGGTGCTTTTTTTTTTTTTTTTTTTTTTTTTTTTGGTACTGAGGATTTAACTGAGGGGTGCTTTACCAGTGAGCCACATCCCTAGCCCTCTTTTTTTGTTTTATTTTTATTTTTAAAAAATAATTTTTAGTTGTTGATGTATCTTTATTTTTTATTTTATTTATTTATATGTGGTGCAAAGGATTGAACCCAGTGCCTCATGCATGCTAGGCAAGTGCTTTGCCACTTAGCCACAACCCCAGCCCTGTTATGTTTTATTTTGAGACAGGGTCTCATTGAGTTGCTTAGGGCCTCTCTAAGTTGCTGAGGCTGGCTTTGAACTTGTGATCCTCTTGCCTCAGCCTCCCAAATCCTTGGGATTACAGGTATATGCTACCACACCTGGCTTTCAGAAAATTCTTAAGGGAACAAATCAATTATTTTATTGACTTCTACAGTGTCTATCCCTACTATTTATTCTCTTTCTCTTCTTTCTTGACCTTTAAGTTAATCATGAGTTTTCCTCTTGCTTCATTTTTATGTTTTGTGGTCCTGGGGCTTAAACCCAGGGGTCATGTACACTAGGCTAACACTCTACCACTGAGCTACATTGCCAGTCCTTCAGCATGTTAGGCCACTCTCTTCAATTGAGTTATATACCTTGAGCCCCTCTACTGGATTTGCATTCCCTTTTCGGACTCTAATTTCTCTTCTTATCTCTTAAATTTGGAAGGCTTCCAGGTACCTGGAATTTTCCTAGTCCTGTGATCTTAAACATAACCTACATGCATAGAAAATGCCTGGATGTCTTCTGATACCTTACTAAGTTCCTATCCTGCACACATCTCCACTCATCTGCAAGACATTTCTACCTGAACGACTTAACAACACTTTAAGGTCAACCAATCTTAAAAATAGCCGTCCTCAGCTTTTCTCCAACCTGACTCTGCTTCTTGATTCCCCTATTTCTGTGAATGGTGTCATAGTTTTCTCAGTCACTTCAGTCTTGAGGGTCTGAAACCTCAGAGTCATCTGAACTTCTCAGATTCTTCTTTCACAACGTCTCTCACATCCAGTCCTGGCTCTTCATCCTCTCTGTGGCAACTCTGTCTCAGTAGTGAACAAAGGTACTCATGCCAGCTCTGGCAGCTACCCTCACCCAAACACTCAACTGTCTCAAAGATGATTGCAAACACCAAGTATGACACATTCTAACATACCAAAATAAATCCATTAATGACTATTTTAAAGGTCAATGGCGTAACTGCAAGTACAACCTCCGAGTATTAAGTCATCAATGGCAAAAATAGGAAAGCTGTAGTTTATAAAACTCTGCCCATGTATACTTGGTTCAGTTAAAAAGCACTATGTAATAACTTTACAGGGCTGATGTAAAGTTTTAAAATTAATTTTGGCTTCATTCTGGATCTTTAAAGTGGCTAAATTCACTCCTCCAAAAACTCATTAAACTATTAGCTTCAAGAGGGGAGGAAATATTTGTTATCTATCTTTAGAGTATTACCAGACCCAGCACAGTACATGGCACATTGTGAGCACTTAACACGTATTTGTTGAATGAATGAATGAAAAAGATTCTAGGCTGAAAGTATTCTGATGGCTTTAAGAAATTTCTGTGGGGGGATAGGAAGGATAGTAGAATGAAACAGACATTATTATTACTATGTGTATATATGTGACTGCATGACCAATATGATTCTGCAACCTGTACACTCAGAAAAATGAGAAATTATATACCATCTGATTCAAATGTATGATATGTCAAGGTCATTATACTGTCATGTGTAACTAATTAAAACAAATAAAAAATTAAGATACACATACATTTTAACATATAAATTTTTTCTTTATGCCCATAAAACTTGACCTTCATGATGAGCTTTATTGTTTTAGGGACTAAAGGTGTTAATTTAAAGGCAAAGCACATTTGTAAATGATTTTGGGGCTTTACTACAATAGGTTATAATTATACATTTTATAAAACTACAGCTGCTACAGAGACAAAAGAGCATCTTGCTTTTGAAATTTCGATTTGTAATGCATATTATCAGTAGAAATTTGCATAGAAACAATGTAGTTTTCAGGCAATGATGACTTTTGCTATGTTTTTTCTTATACAATTCCTATTTTGGACAGTTTTGTTTTCCTATAATATTTAAGCATTCAATTTATTTTAAACTTACCAGTGTGATTCTGAATTGATTCTGAAAAGCTTTTATTTTGAGCAGTAGATGCCCCTGAAAGACAGTTTGTCTTGGCTGAAGAAATCTTCTCTGTTACTGATTTAATTGGTCTACCTTCCTTGATAGGGTGATAGGCAGCTGTGGAGGATTTGCTGGCTGTTAAATTATGCATATATTTTCCCAGTCCTCATCATCATCAAAGTCATCTATGTCAAAATTATCAATATCATAGGAAGCCTGGATTTCTCCTTCTAAGTCATTTTTTGAAGCAATGTTTTTATTCTGATTTTTTATAGCCGTGCTTTTAAGAACATTTCTTTCATTTCTTTTTTCTATCCTTGGTGTTTCAGCCCAGTTGCCACTTACAAAGGACTTCTGTAAATGGGAAGTGAATAACGGTCTTTCAAAGAGATTCTTCAAGGTGTCTGAGGATTCTGTCTTCTCTGGGGTAGTGGTCAGTAAACATTTCCCAGTGGAAAGAGAATTTGAGGGAAGGTGTGGAAAGTTTAACTCCTTAACAGAATCCCCCCTTGGGCAGAAATCACCCTCCACTGGGTTATCAACTGAAGCAGGCCTGTGTCTCCACACTGAACCAAAAAGACTGACATCATTTCCATTAAAATCTGCTTCAGCTAAGAGTTTCCTTCTGAAGAGAGAAAAGAAAACAACCCATTCAATGTAACTAGTTTACTATGGTAGGTCACAAAATAATTTTTAGTTTTCAACCCAAACAGAAATTGTGGCAAAATATCTCATTTTTCCCAGTCTCAAAAAATTTGAATACAAATGCAAAAGGAATAGTTTGAAAAGCAAACAAATTTAAAACACAGAAATATGACAATTATTCTTATGTAATTCCCAGGTCAGAAAGGCTGGCCTGGCCCTATCCTTTTTTTTTTTTTTTTTTTTTTGGTACTGGGGATTGAACTCAGGGACACTCAATCACATCTCCAGCCCTATGTATTTTTATTAGAGACAGTGTCTCACTGAGTTGCTTGGTGCCTCACTGTTGCTGAGGCTGGCTTTGAACCTGCAATTCTCTTGTCTCAGCCTCCCAAGCCACTTGGATTACAGGCATGTGTCACTGCACCCGGCTTTTTTTTTTTTTTTGGATGAGTAGTGGAAATGAATTTGGTATTTTTCAGAATGAGAAAAATCAAGATACCTTATATTCCGCTGTTGAAGCAGCTCATTCCCACAATTCAAGGCTTTCAGATCATCAACAGGAATCATATCAACTAATTTGCAGATGTGGTCCATCACATGAATAAGGTGCTGCTTTAAATTTATCTGACTAGCTATAAAACAATTATGTTATTAATATTTTTTCTTAAAAACAATAAAGACTTAAACTTTTAAGTCACACATGTAAAATGTGAAACCATAAACAGCTATATAGTGTTCTAATATCTGCCTGTGAATTGAGATCAGATTATCTCTAATGAGAGCTCATAACTGTTTTCATTTAATTTCATGATAATATTTCTCTTAGGGTAGCAAGGTCATTGGAAGATACAAATGTTTATCAATTCACTATGATTTTTTGATTAATTACACATATAAATGTCATTATATGTAGGTAAGGGCTGGCAGGCAAGAGTCCCACTTGTTTTGGCCTGCCTGATTGGTCCAGGCTTTCCTTGAATGCTCACAGCATGATACCTGGACTTTTTTGGAGGCCTCCTCTGTCCTACTCCTTCAGTGAGCATCTGCTATAAGGTAGCCCAAGGAGAATGAGCTCTGGAAATCTTTCAACTTTCACTGAGAAAGAGGACCTCTTTTCAACAAGCCTGAAATGCTGATGGTGGCCATCTTTGCTACCACCCAGGAAGGACAGACAGCTTGAGAATAAAACCTGCATAAGGGAAAGCAGAAAATAAAGATGAAATGAGATGAGATATGGCTGAGATAGAGAGATGTGACAGAAGAGTGGAGAGAAAAGGCAAGTAAGTGTATGGGAGAAAACATGATTATAATGTTTGGAATTCAACCAGCAAGCTCCATGCGCTTTGTTTTTTAAAAAATAAATTTCAATTTTTTTTATTAAGCCATATAGCTAGGAGATAGAATTTCAAAGGAGTTAATGGAAGAAAACAAATAGTCTAGGGTAGCAATAAGAAGCAAAGAAGATGTCTGCTCCACCTCAAGAGCTTGTGATATGTAGGAGGAAAAAAACATCAGTTTGGGGGCTTTAATAGAAATGGTATTTTCGGGTACGAGGAAAGAAAGAGATTACATGTTCAAAGAGAATGAGGCCACAGAGGCTACCACCAACAGCAGGAGCTGTTGGCGAAGGCTTTAAAGGGCAGGAAGGAGAGGAGGAGAGGAAGAGAGAAAAGAACAGGGGAGGACAGAATAGTGTGGGGACAACCATCTGCATGAGAATGATGTGGGAAATTTGGGTTTCTACTGGTGACTGTGAGGAAGTAGGGATGTGAGGTATGAGATGATAAAAGAAGAACTGCTCAATTCCTATGTAACTTTTGTTTTCTATGCGAGGAGAATGTGTACTGGCCTGAAGATAGTGAAAGTCAAGATAGGCTCAAAGATAGACACAAATACCTTCCCAGTTGGGAAAGAGCTCGGTCTGCCTGGTGGACACACTACACCTCAGACTACATAGGAAATCCATAAGTAAGATCTCAGAGACCCTGTTGCTGATATAAGAGGCATCTAGTGAATAAGAGTTGATGAAAAATTAAGGCAGACATTATTCTAATTTAAAAAAAAATGTTGAAGGTGATTGTCAAAAGTTACAGGCTGGTGATCTTAACGTAAGTTCAAATAAAATTACATATCTACCTACTCTAGAGCTGATGCCCATCCATTCCCTCTTGCTGCCACAGACCTTGACCTTTTTGGATTAAGACCTTGTCTTCTGCATTCCATGGAAAAGAAAGAAAAATATAATTGGAAGGTAGATATGTAACTTGTTGAACAGGAAATGGTGATGAATGGCCTAATGTCAACTAAGACAGAGGCCTCTAGTAGCATTCCGTAGGGCTCTGTCCATGCCCCTATCCTAAGAATGATTTTATCAGTGAAACTTAATGATACAGAGACAAACACAGTACAGTGGTTATCAGTGTGAGCTCAAGAGCCTCAAGATTGCTGGGTTCAAATTCCAGCTCTGCTGCTATCTAATTCTGTGAACATATATAATTATTTAACTCTTCTGTACCTTAGATTCCTTACATGTATGATGAAGATAAGAGAACTATCTCCAAGGGCTGGTGTAAGGACTGAATTAGTGCTGAGGAGATCAGATGTTTCAGGAACATCCCTAACAATAAATTCAGAGACCAAAATAAAAGACACGAGCAGACAGAACAGAAAACAGTACAAACATGCACATACACAGCCCCCATAAGAAAAAGTTCAGCATCTGTTAAACAAGAGTATTGCGCTTCATCGAAATATTCAGAGAATAAAAATAGCTCTGGGAAGTTGAGCTGATAAAAATGAAAAATTTCATAGAAAAGTTAGATAAAACAGAGAAAATCTCCTAAAAAGTAGAAAAGCAAGAGATGAAAGATAAGGTAATTAATGGATGTCTAACATACAAATAATAGAAATTCTAGGAAGATTCAAAGAGAAGAAAAAGACAATAAAAAATAAATAATACCAGAAAAACTTACTGAATAGAAGTACACAAATTTCTAGAACGAAGTGCCTCTGGCAGCTGGGGACAGTGGCACACACTTATAATCCTAGAGACTCAGAAGGCTGAGGCAGGAGGATCAAGGTCAGACCCAGTAATTTAGCAAAACCTTGTCTCAAAATTTAAAAAAAAACAGATGGATGGGAGGTGGGGAAGGAGAAAGTGCTGGGGAGTGATAGTGGCCAAATTACATTGTTGTATTGTGTATGGTGTATATGATCAAATACCCCATTAGTATATACAACTATTATGTACCAATAAAAAAAATGTGGGGAGGAAAAAAAGATCTTTTCTCCATCTTTTATCCTATAAAAAGCTAAAAAATAGGTGGGTTAGTGGAACAGGAGGCTGAGACAGGATTGTGAGTTCAAAGCCAATCTTAGCAAAAGCAAGTAACTAAGCAACTTGGTGAGACCCTGTCTCTAAATAAAATACAAAACAGGGCTGGGGATGTGGCTCAGGGGTCAAGTGCCCCTGAGTTCAATCCCCAGTACCCATCCCCCACCCCCCAAAAAAGTTAAAATATAAAAATAATAAAAGAAAAGAAAAAGAAAGTGCCTTTGGGAAGAAATTAAGGGTGGAAAAGGGGACTGCTGTTTTTCAACTTATGAACAACTGGATTATTTATACTAGATATTTAATAGAAAAATTTTAAAAAGTAAGGCAGATGTGGAAGTGTACAGTTATAATCCCAGCATTTGGGAGGCTGAGGCAGGAGGATTCCAAGTTCAAGGCCATTCTCAGCAATTTAGCCAGACTCTGTCACAAAATAATATTTTTAAAAAGTTGGGGATGTAGCTCAGTAGTATAACATTTCCTTAGTATATGCAAGGTTCTGGGTTAAAAAAATCCTCAGACCCTACCACATGACTCCCCAAAAAAGAGAAACAAACAGAACCCCTCAGAAATAATTGAAGCAAACAAGCAAAAAGTACTACATTTTCATCAAGACCAGGCTCAGAGCACATACAAACAAGGGAGAACCAGGAGAATGAAAGGTCTAGAAATCAATATGTGTAAGAGTTAAAAAGATTCAACAGTATTTTGATTGGGGAGAGGGACTTCTAAGATTCCCTCTGTATTTACCTCACTAGGATTAAAGTTATAGGAAGGTGAATTCTGGAAATGTGAGATGATTTTTTTAACAAGCAGTATTTTCAAGGTAGAGATGAATCTTGTGAAACTATGACCTTATGCATGTTCAAGAAAATGCTAGTTAACCAATGAAGAAGAAGAATTCTATGATATTAGAACAAAAGGCACAAAAAAATTTGCCATTTTAACTATACAGGATGAAAATATAAATCTTAACTTTATAAACAAAAGTAAGTAGCTGAAATATGTGATATGTCTCTAATGCTTTTTATACCATTGCAGTCTTTATTAGTTTCTGGATTGGGCTCCTGAGTAGGCATCTTCTCTGGTTTTGATAAAACATCTTTTGATGTACTGAGAACATCCTTCTCTCTGTCAGAGGCATCAAGATCCTTTAACATACTTAAAAAAAAATTAAACCAATCATACTGTAGACTTGACCAAATAAATGTATTATTTTTCCCCTAACAGTTTTCCTTTTTCTTTTTTGATACTGAAAATTGAACCTAGGGGCATTTAACCACTGAACCACATCCCCAGACCTTTTTAGTTTTTATTTTGAGACAAGGTCTTGCTAAGTTGCTAAAGGTCTCGCTAAATTGCTGAGGCTGGCTTTGAACTTGTGATCCTTCTGCCTCAGCTTCCCAAGCCACTGGGATTACAGGTGTGTACCACCACACCCAGCTATCCTAACATTTTTCTACAACTGGTTAGACAGTATACAACAGATAAGAAAAATTATTTTATATCTCCTCTATTCTAAAGCCTCTTTAGATGTTCCTCAAAGTCTTTCTTATCTGGTCCCAGGATACTTTTCAACTTATATCTCCAATTATGCCCTTTCAGTAACACCACCAGGCTCCAATCACACTGCACCATTTATATTCCTTACAAATGCTGCATTGTCTATTTTAAGGTTTTTGCCTCTGTTCTTCTCTCAATTTAAAAAAAAAAAAAACCTGCCATGGTAAACAGTTTTTCTTTTTAATATTTTTTAATTGTTGATGGACCTTTATTTTTTTTATTTGTTTGTATGTGGTGCTGAAAATTGAACCCAGTGCCTCACGCATGCTAGGCAAGCGCGCTACCAATGAGCCACAACCTCAGCCCAGTGAACTCTTTATACCAAGTAATATCTATTCTCATAGGTCCAGCCCAAGTGTTACTTCTGTTTTCTCCAGCAAGTGGTTACTAACATTTCTTTCTTCTGAGATTCCAAAGCACTTTATCTCGACTTCTTATATAATGCCAATATGTATGTATGTATCTGTTTTTGTATATATAATTATTTCACATAGAATATCCAAAAATATATCAACTATAAGCATGGTCAGTCTAATGGGATAGAAAAATAACAAAATAAATTAGAACTGAGTGTTAAGAAGAGGATACTGTGGAAACCCAAGGAAAGTTAACATTTTTTGGAGTTTGAGAAGTTTTTGTTGAGGAGATGGGATCTGAGCAAAACTTCAGACTATGAAGGAAAGATTAAAAAAAAGAGTATCTGTTCACTTGATATCCAGGAATCAACTGTGTTTTCCTAAAGCAGGATTTCAAAATGCAATTTTCTAACGAAATCAAAACAGTGATGAATAACTTTTTATATTGCTTTTCAAATAACAATATATAATTAAAAGGTCATATTTTTAGCAGTTCTTTCTTATTGGCCTGACTCATTAGTCTCAATGGAACTCTGGGTTATTACAACAGCATAATTGGAGATAAAACTGAAGGGAGTGGTCTCATGCCTGCAGTCCCAGACACTCTAAGATTAGTCTGGGCAAGAGGATTACTTGAGTTCAGGAATTAAAGGTCAGCCTGGGCAACATAGTAAGACCTTATCTCTTTAAAAGAAAACAAACAGAACTGGAGTTGTGGCTTAGTGGTAGAGTGTTCAACTAGCAAGTCTGGGGCCCTGGGTTTGATCCTCAGTACCACATATAAATAACTAAAAAAATTTTGTTTTAAAAAAGAAAACAAACAAACAAAAAAAACATAGCTGAGAAAAGGTAATTTGAGGTCAGAAGATAAAGAATTTTGACGGCCAGCTAAACAGGTTTTGAAATAGAGGAGATAATACATGATCCTCTGTACTGTTACACACTGTCCATTCAACCTCAAAATTCAGGTTATAATCAGCATTAAAAAATAAAAGAGGGAAAAAAAGAATGCACATAAAATTTAAATGTATACTGTACCTAAAGTATCATTTGAGGAAATTCTATTTCAGTTTTACAAAATATACAAATATGTATACTAGGTTACAATGGAAAATGTAGAGACAATCAACCTTGCAAATACTCATTTTCCAATTGTTAAAAGTCTTGGTGAAGCTATTAATAGCATTACAACTCAATAAATTACAAAGTCATTAAAAGGACTAAAATATGTAGCAATATGGAATATGCTTTTAAAATAATCTTTTGTTTTATAAATTTTATTTTAATTTTTAATTAAAATTAAATAAAATAATCAAAATTTTAATTTTAATTAAAAATAAAGTTTAAAAAAGTTTTTTAAACTTTAAAAAGTTGTAAAAAGATTATTTTAAAGCATATTCCATATTGCTACATATTTTTAGTCCATTTAATGACTTTATTGAGTTTTAATAAGATGTGAACTTTTGCTCAGTTTTGTAACTTTCTATACTTCTGTATGAATTTTTATCAGAAAGGAAAAGAGGAGGGAAGTTCTTAGGATTCTTTAGTTTTGTCATCAAATGGTAACCATACAAATTTCTCCCTCTTCTTCAAACATCCCAACACATCTGTTAAAGACAAACCAGGAGAACTAACCTAGGTCATACATAAAACATCTCATTCCTTCCCTAACTAAGATGATATACTACAGGGATCTGTTTCTCACCAAAATATTGATTAAATAATATGGCATATACTCCACTACTCAAATGGACTGAGATTTCAATTGGAGCAAGTTGGTAATAATGTTAATTAGTAATTTATGCTACTGAGCAATTGTGTCACTAATTTGTTAAAATTCAGTGAATGACAAATACAATGGTCAACTCTCTCTTATAGGATAAAGAAAGTAATATATTATATGCTGACTCATTCTCAAATAATGCATTAACTTAGTGTCATTTCAGTCCAAGAGTTCATAAATATATTTTTTTTGAATATAGTTCTCATGTCAAAATCAACTGCATAGCCAGATTACATACATACAAACATATACCTGTAATCCCAGCCTCTTAGGAGGCTGAGGCAGGAGGATTACAAGTTCCAGGCCAGCCTCAGCAATTTATCAAGGCCCTGACACAATATTAAAAGCAAACAAACTACATAAAATATTTTTGGAGGTTCCATATAATTAGTGAGAATGAGACTTGACATTTAAGAACACTACTAATTGCTGGGTAAGGTGCTATACACCTAAAATCCCAGTGATGAGGCTAAGACAGGAGGATCACAAATTTAAGGCCAGGGGGCTGGGATTGTGGCTCAGTGGTAAAGCACGGCCGGGACCTGGGTTAAATCTTCAGCACCACATAAAAATAAAGGCATTGTGTTGTGTCCACCTACACCTTAAAAAGAAAAAAAAAATAAGGCCTGCCCTGGCCACTTAGTGATAGACTGCCTCAAAATAAAATAATAAAAAGGACTGGGAAGCTGGGGTTGTAGCTCAGTGGTAGAGTACTTGCCTAGCACGTGTAAGGCTCTGGATTCAATTCTCAGCACCACATAAAAATAAAGAAATAGAATAAAGGTGCTTTGAAGAAAAATTCTGAAAAAAAGAAAGGACTGGGGATACAGCTCAATGGTAGCATGCCCTCTGGATTCAATCCTCAGTACCCACTTCCCACCGAAAAAGACTACTAATAACTTACCTGGAGATTTTCTGATGCTTTGGCCTTGTATTTATGATCCTCCTGGGTAGGTTTGATTACCAGTATGTGCCCAGGCACCCAGTTCTTAAAATCACATTTGGTCTTACTTTCTCTTGTTCTTCATGTCCAAACCCAAATCCTTTCAGCTCTACTTTTTATTTTTTTCATTTTCTTGAGGTATAGTAATAAATTCAGTGGTGCTTTACCACTGAGTTATATCCCTTTATTTATTTATTTATTTTTTTGGAAACAGGGTCTTGTTAAGTTGCTGAGTCTGGCCTCAAACTTGTGATCCTCCTGCCTCAGCCTCTTTAGTTGCTGGGATTACAGATGTGTGGCACTGTGCCTACCTTTTTTAAAAAATATTTTTTAATGTCAATGGACCTTTATTTTATTTATTTATATGTGGTTCTGAGAACTGAACCCAGTGAGTCACAAAATGCTAGGTACCCTGGTCTCTACCCACTAGATAGCAGCAGCACCACCTCTCCAATATATCTCCAGATAATAGCATATGTCTCTGGCTGGAGGGGAGGGAAGGAAGATGTAGATTTAGTTTGACATGGCTTTAGCCTTCTGAGTCCTGTTGTCCATGAGTGCTCCTTAGTAACCCTATCTCCCCATGTACTTTTCCAGCACACTATAAATCACCAAAACCACCAGAGTGATATGTGTAGCTTAGTAATCCTGATCTATCTCCCCATGTACTTTTCCAGCACAGTATAAATCAACAAAACCACCAGAGTGATATGTATATCTTTACCACAGGATGCTGGTACCATCAGTGTCAGGAATGTGCCCAACCTCCTCTTTTTTAAATATTTTTCAGTTGTAGATGGACACAATACATTTATTTTTTATGTGGTGCTGAGGATCGAAACCAGTGACTCACGTGGTAGGCAAGCACTCTACCACTGACCTACCCAGCCTTATGCCCACTTTTTTGATCTTAGCTTGAGATAAATCAAGCACATTGCAAGTTGGCTGAAAGTCATGTTTGTCCTGACCACAATATGAGCCCCCTTTGACTCAAATGGTAGGGATCCTTTCTGATAGGTAAATTAGAGAGCACTAATGTGATATGCATTTGAATCTAAAAGATACTTATTCTCTTTTGTTTTACTTATTATTACTTTTCAGTTCTCTCTTACCCTACAGCAACCTTGATGAGATTGATATAAAAGAAATTTTACTCTTGGTGAATGGTATACCAGTAGCTCTAGCTACTAGGGAGGTTAAGACAGAAGAGTTAAGTCTAGGAGTTTTGGGGTCAGTCTGGGCAACATAGCAGGACTTTTCTCTTTAAAAAGTTATTTTTTAAAGTCTAATATTTATAACCATATCATAATGTGGCTTACTTCCATGGTTAATCTTAGGACATTTTGGACATCAAATAACTAAGACCTATCCAGAAAATACTTTGAACGTAATTTATAATATAGCCACATATCACATGATGTTTTGTTCAACAACAGACCACACACAGGATAGTGGTCCTGTAAGATTAAAATGGGATATATTGTGTAATGGTGCAACTTATTACTCATATGTTTATGACGATGAATACTATGCAGTATATTTGATGTAATGATAGTAAACAAACATCTGTTACTGGTTAATGTGTTTACTATGTTATACTTTTTTTTTTTTTTTGAGACAAGTTTTCACTAAATACTGGACTCAAACTTATAATCCTCCTGCCTTAGTCTCCTCAGTAGCTGGGATTTCAGGTGTGCATCACTGTGCCCAGCCTACTATACTATACTTTGTATTGTTATTTTAGAGTGTATGCTCTCTACTTATTCCATTTGTGTTACTGTCCCTGAACACCTTCCAGTGAGACAAGAAACGCAAGTAGAAGACGTAAGTTACTATGTATTTGCACCTCAGTTATCAACAAATATTTAAAAAGTAAAAAGAAAGCTTACAGAGTAAGGATAAAGCAAAGAAAACATTTATGTACAGCTATACTATGTGCTTATGTTTTAAGTGTGACTACAAGAGTCAAAAAGTTAAGAAATTAAGTTAATAAAGTAAAATATTAGTGTGCTAAGATTAACTTATTATTGAAGAAAAAAAAAATTTAATAAATTTAGTGAAACCCAAGAGTATAGAATTTATAAAGTCAATGATACTATAATGTCCCAAGCCTTTATAATCACTAGCCACTTAGTGACTCACCCAGAGCATTGTCAGGCTTATAAGCTCCATTCATGTTAAGTGTTCTATATAATACCTGCTTTTTTTTCTTTAAATCTACTAGATCATATTTTATAACGTTTTCTATATTTTATAAATTTTTAGATACATAGATATTTAGCACTGTAGTTACAATTATCTATAGTAGTCAGTCCAGTAGCATGCTGTACAGATTTGTGCCTAGGAGCCACAGGTTACACCTAGGTGTGTATAAGGCTGTACCTTGGGTTTATGGAAGTATCCTCTGTGATGTTTGCATAACAATGAAATGGTCTAATATCACATTTCTTAGAATATATTGTCATTAAGTGGGCCTGGCTATACTTCAGTAGCATGATTAGATCATATTATACATCAATATTTGGTGTATAATTTATGGTAACAAGCCCTTAAGGAATTATATAGTAGGAAGGCTTAATCTCACTTTCCAGTTCTATCAGTAACTAGCCATTTTAACCTTGGTGGACCTTATTTTCTTCATATATAAAATCACAGACCTGTCGACAGTATTAATATGAAAATCATATTAGCAGAATAAAACTTTCCAATTCATCAGTATGTCCTACCTCAAGAATGTAGCCAACAGATTATTCAACAAGCATCTCACTAGGTCCTAAAGTCCTTAAGGATAAAAGCTCTATCTATTCTTACTACTATTCCCAATGCTTAGCTTTTTTTTTTTAAATGTTTATTTTTTAGTTGTAGTTGAACACAATACTTTTATTTTATTTATTTATTTTTATATGGTGCTGAGGACCAAACCCAGGGCCTTGCATGTGTTAGGTGAGCACTTTACAGCTGGGCCACAACCCAATCCCTCCCCAATGCTTAGCTTTAAATTAAAAAAAAAAAAAAGTCAACGTAAGTATAAATTGATAAAATAACTTTTACCTCTTTCATCTCCCAAATGAGTTTTCAAAGAGTAACTTTCCTGAGTATTGTCATTTATAAGCGTTTCAGAAACAGGGTCATCATCGATGCAGATCACACCACTACTTAACCATTCCGAGTCATCCTTCTGGTCCTTAGCCGAATCAATTTGCTGGCTTTCAGAGGATGAGGGAGTCAAATCAGTTTTTACTGTATTTGTTTTATGAGGCTATGGTTTTATAAAGTTTCTCTTAGCCTTTTTTGATTTCTGAGCAGGGCTTACTCTAACAAAGTGATTTTTGGGTGGTGTAGAAAATGTTTTTGAAGTATCAAAGTCATCCATATCATCCCAATCATTCATAACGCTGAAAGAATCTGGTGAAGAACTAAATTCTAATTTCTTGAAAACAGCATTGCAGGGGGTCTTTATTGCTAGTGTGTTTTGGGTAGTATATAAAACTTCCTGTGGAATCTGCAACATATTAGGCAATAATGATTTTGAATTAGTAGCCTTGGTTTGCTGTCCTGCTGGAACATTTTTAAAGAAGTCATTGATCATGGTCTGCTGATTTAGGTTGTGGGACAGAGATTCATTAAAGGAAAAGGCCTCTGACACATTCACGTCTTTATCACTTAACACAGGTGTTTTTGCTACGGACACACTAGTTACAGAAGCTAGAGATGCATCATTATCTGAAGACAATTTCTTCTTAAAAGTAAAACCCCTGAAAAATAATGGAAAAAAAAACGGATTAGATAAATTCATTGGTTGGTGGTGCTGGGGACTGAACCAGGGCTTCTTATATGCTAGCAGGCTTTCTACAACTAAGCTACACCCCCAACCCCCAGATGAATTCATTTTAACAAACCCCACTCACACAACAATAGTCTTTTTTTTTTTTTACTAATTCATGACAAGTAATATTAATTGCATTACAAGTAGGCAAAAAATTTATTTCCCTCTGTAATTTTAAAATTTATTAGACAACAAGTTATAATTCGTATGCTTTGATTCTTCTCATTCAGGGGCTAATTATTTGGTTTTGAGAGTCCCCAGGCCATTTCCACACTCTATTCTTGGGCTACTAGCCCTAGCACCTCCAAAAGGAAGGAATAACATTTGTGTAAAGAGAACCAAATGTAGCTACCTTTTGCTACTCTGATAAAAATTTTGAGGGAAAAAGAATTATAAATTACTAGCTCTGATGAGATCTGAAGAAGAAATAAAGGAGGCAGGAATCCTGAATATCTACTAGGTTTAATGGCATGAAAGTCTTGGCTTTAAAGCCAAGCACCCAGAACAGTGTCTGAAAATGGTAAAGGCACAGTTTATACATAATACAAATTATTGTTAGTTATCATTAGGAGTGTAGATTATAGCTTACAAAACTGAAGAGATGTAGTTTCATTATACATTCTTTTGGAAAGGAAAAGAAATTATGTTAAAATATTATATATACCTATCACAAATTCACATAAAAAATTCATTATTTCTTTACTGAAAAAGTATAATGTGCCAGGAACTCTGTAAAGGTGCTGCACAATTATTACTTGATGCTGGTAAATAAATGCTACCATTAACTTGCAAAATGGAAAAATCATTGAACCTCTCAGCTTAATTTCCTCATATGCACAATTAAGAAATTGAGGCTGGGGTTGTGGCTCAGTGGTAAAGTGCTCCCCTAACATGCACGAGGCACTGGGTTCGATTCTCAGTACCACATAAGTATTAAATAAAGATATTTTGTCCACCTAAAGCTAAAAAATAAATATTAAAAACAAAAAAAAAGAAAAAAGAAATTGAAGTGCTAGGGTTGTAGCTTAGTGGTAGAGCACTAGCCTCGCATGTGTTAGGCACTGGATTTGATCCTCAGCACCAAATATAAAATAAATGAATAAATAAACAAAATAAAGGTATTGTGTCCATCTATAACTAAAAAAAGAATTCTTAAAAAAAATTGAAAAACGAGATCTTACTTGGTAAGACTCGATGAGTGAAGGGGGATAGGAAGGACAGCAGAATAAAATAGATATTATTATTGCTGTATGTATATAGGTGACTGTATGACCAATGTGATTCTGCAACCTGTACAATCAGAAAAATGAAAAATTATATCCCATTTGATTCAAATGTATGAATTGTCAAGATCATTGTACTGTCATGTGTAACCAATTAAAAAAAAAAAGACATGATGAATTAGTGCTTATGACAGAAAAATAACCAAAATACTTATGAAGACTTGGGTTTTGAAAGACTTAATTTACTATTAAGTTTTCTAGCTGAGTGACGCTCTAGTTGCTCCTGTAGATTATTTAGAGGGACAGCAGCCATGATCCTAAATGGTGAGGGGGAAAAAATGTCAGTGAAGTTAGGAATTTTACATTAATCATGATATTTATCAAGAGGAATGCCTTGATTCGAAAAGGCATTGTTCCACCTATACCCAGAGTAATGACTTTTTTTTTTTTTGGTCAACAATGTTTTGATATTTACATTTGGTGACACTTGAAATATATAATCTTTAATCAACTTGAAAAAAAATGACCTATTTTCCCCTCTTTTCCTCCATACACACTAAAATAAGCACACTAGATATCAAAACACCACCACCAATGAGTTTACCAGCAAGATACTTGCTTTATAATCATCTGGTTTCAACCTGAAAAAATACTCCTACAAGCACATTTCCATTCTTGTGTAACAAACTGTAGTGGTACTGAGCTATTATTTCCCAAGATAATGTACAGCTCAAGGCACCTAGCTGGGTGTTCTGGTGCATACCTATATCCCTCTGAGGCAGGAGGATCACAAGGTCGAGGCCAACCTCAGCAACTTAGCAAGGCCCTAAGCAACTCAGTGAGACCCTGTCTCAAAATAAAAAAATTAGGGGCTGGGGATGTGGCTCAAGTGGTATCGTGCTTGCCTGGCATGCGTGCGGCCCGGGTTTGATTCTCAGCACCATGTACAAACAAAGATGTTGTGTTCGCCAATAACTAAAAAATAAATATTAAAAAAAATTCTCTCTCTCTCTCTCTCTCTCTCTCTCTCTCTCCTCTCTCACTCTCTCGTAAAAAAAAAATTAAAAAGGCTAGAGATGTGGCTCTGTGGTAAAGCACCCAGGGTTTAAACCCCAGATGAAAGAAAGAGAGGAAGGAAGGAAGGGTTGTAATCTATGCATAGGAAGACATTTTAATTTTAACTGATAGTTATAACCCTTTTTCCCACTCTTATTTTCTTATTTTTCTCTTCTTTCTTTCCCTCCCTCACTTCTTTCCTTCCCCAGGGCCTAGGCAAGTACTCTAAAATTGAGTTAAACCCTCGCTCTTCCCACTCTATCTTTACCAGAGATCTACTTTTATTTTTATGCCATATATCTTAGGAAAAAGAATTAAACAATACTAGATGACATTAATGGGAATATGAAGTTTTACAAAAATTTCATTTTACTCATTAATTATTAAAATAACCAATGTTTACGAAGAAATGATAAATGTTCAAGGTGATGGACATGTTAATTATAATTACTCTGTTTGATCATTGTACACTGTATATATTTATCCAAATATCACTGTACCCTATAAATGTATACATTAGTATCAACTTCCAAAAATAAATAACAATGTTTATTAACTGTTTTAATTTCCATGGTAGTGAGAAGAAAAATTTAGAAACTGAATACTCACTTGAGAAATCTCACATATTTAGTTGGATGAGGATGACTATGGTATAGATTTCCTCCTAACTTCTCCAGAGGAAAGAATTATTTCTTCTACTGTTTCTTCAAGATGTTTTAGGTAATATAGCTAATTATTTAATAATCACTGAATAATTCAGCTTGGTATGTGAATTATATCTCAATGAAGTTATTACTAAAAATTTAAAAAAGTAGACAGGAGAGTATTATGAATTCCTACATACCTATCACCCAGATGCATCAATTATCAAATACATTCAATATTGTTTTTCTAGGGGGTGGGGGTTACCAGGGATTGAACTCAGAGGCACTGGACCACTGAGTCACATATCTAGTCCTATTTTGTATTTTATTTAGATACACGGTGTCACTGAGTTGCTTATTAGTTCCTCGCTTTTGCTGCTGGCTTTGAACTCATGATCCTCCTGCCTCAGCCTCCCAAGAGGCTGGAATTACAGACATGTGCCAACCGAACCCTACATGCATACCCCAAGGTCCTCACTCCACCATTCTAGAAGCCCACCTATGAAAAGGGTGACGTTTGTTGGCCATTTGTATATCCTCTTTTGAAAAATGTATGTTTAGGTGATTTGCCCATTTTAAAAAGGGAATATTTGTCCTTCTTTGCTGTGGAGCTCCTTATATATCCTGAAAATTAATCCCTTGTTAGACAGATAGTTTGCAAATATTTTCTCCCATTCTATATGTTGTATCTTTACTCTGTTGATTATTTCCTTTGTTGCACAGAAACTTTTTAGTTTGATGTAATCTCACTGGTCAAATTTTGTTTTTGTTGACTGTGCTTTTGGGGGTCATATCCAAAAAATCTTTGTCCACACCAATGTTCTGAAATGTTTTCCCTATATTTTCTTCTAATAGTTTCAAAGTTTCAGGTCTTAAATATAAGACTTTGATCCAATTTGAGTTAATTTTCATACACGATAAGGAATAGGGATTTAATTTCTTTCTTCTGTAAGTGGCTATTCAGTTTCCCCAGTACCATTTATGTTTTTTCCAGCACCATTGCAGAGACTCTTTTTTCCAATATATATGCTTGCTACCTTTGTCAAAAATGAGTTGGCTGATCAGTAAGTATGTGAATTTCTAGGTTCTTTTTTTTAATATTTATTTTTTATTTGTAGTTGCTGTGGGTATTTAAGGTCTTTTGTGATTCCATATGAATTTTGTGACTCCCCACTCTTTTTCCCTAGCTCTGTGAAGAATGCCCTTGGTATTTTACTAGGTATTACACTGAATCTGTTCATCACTTTGAACAGTATGGACATTTTAACAATATTAAGTATATAATATGAACATGGGATGTTTTTCCAGTTTTTGGTGTTCTCAAAATTTCTTTCTAAAGTGTTCTGTAATTTTCATTATAGAGATCATTAACGTCCATGATAAAATTTACTCCTGTGCATATGTGTGAGCACTTATGAATGGGACTGCTTTCTTTATTTCTTTATCAGCAATTTTGTTATTGGTATATATTAAAAAAAAAACTACTATTTAAATCCTGTGACTTTAGTGAATTCATTCATGAGGTCTAACACTTTTTTGAACATCCCCGTGTCCCAAGAGGTAGTGACTTGCTATGTTTCCAGGCTGGACTTTAATTCCTAGGCTCAAGTAATCCTCCCAACTGAAACTTCTGGGTAACTGTGATTATAGGTGCACAAAACTGTGCCCAACTCCCCTCTCCATCTTAAAAACACTGATCTTTTATTGAAGCGTGTTCTCTCTAGAGTCCTGTCCAATGTGAAAGTCTTTCCCAGACTACAGCCCTCTCAGAGTTTCAACATCAGCCAAGCACTGCTGACAAACAGGCAGAGATACAAATAAATACATTCAGCCTCAAGACACTAAGCAGAACAAAATGGTCCATGGCATCATTACTTACTGTTTTCTACATTCCTTCTATATCTTAATTATTTTCAGATCAAAGTCAGCCATGGTATTATAATAGTAGAGATTTTCTACATTATATCATAGCATGATTTTATATGTCTATTTACTCATCCCAGTAATATAACAGTTTATTAATTATCTCATTACTATACCTTAATCCTAGGAGTACCTTTCCCAAGTTTTATAATGCACTACTTTTTGGCCATTACTCCAGTCAAAGTCCTAATCAAAGTCATGGTAGTGAAAAATAGCATTTCCCTACTGAAACCTTCAGTGAGAATGCTTTCATGAAGTTGGTTGAGTATGTTGTATCTTCACTCTGTTGATTATTTCCTTTGTTGTACAGAAACTTTTTAGTTTGATGTAATCTCACTGGTCAAATTTTGCAATAGGGTATGTCCAGGTTACATATTTTATGAAAATATAAATAAAATTATTTGAAACACATAAAAGCTTTTTTACCTCAAACATAAAAATCAATGATAAAATTAAGGGAGAAAAATTAACTGAAAACAAATAAATCTGAATTAAACTCAACACAAGAATCATAAGTACAACTTGGAAAATGATTAAAATTTTCCTTTACATATAGAAAAGAAGTTATGCCATTGTAATAGAATATAAATAAGCAAAAAACTGATTAAACAATACAAACCCTATAATGAGTAAAACAAACCAAGCTAAAAAATATATCCATACAAAAAAATAAATAAATAAATCAGTAAAAGATGGGATGAAAGAAAAATCATCCAGAGCTTGAATTTAAATACATACACAACACACACACACACACACACACACACACACACAGAGCAAAAAGACTCCTTGGAGTAGTAAAAGAAACCAATGGCAAAGAATAAATGATTAAAGGAGTTCTGTTCGAACAATGTCTTGAATTAATAAAAAGAACTTAGGCCAGAAGTTGAGAGGACCTACATTTAACAACTACATTAAGATAATAAGAGATAGTTTTATGACATTGAACTAAAAAAAAAAAAAAATTAAATCCTCAAGAAGTTATAAGCAGGGGCTGGGGATGTGGCTCAAGCGGTAGCGTGCTCGCCTGGCATGCGTGCGGCCCGGGTTCGATCCTCAGCACCACATATAAACAAAGATGTTGTGTCCGCCGAGAACTAAAAATAAATAAACATTAAAAAAATTCTCTCTCTCTCTCTCTCTCTCTCTCTCTATCTCTCTCTCTCTCTCATCTCTCTCTTTAAAAAAAAAGTTATAAGCAGGAAAAAAATCAGAATAAAAGTAACAAACAGAATTACTTCTACTTCTGAGCAATACAGAGAACATTTATAGGATTGTTATGGTTTGGATCTGGAATGTCCTCCCAATCAAAAGTTCATGTTTTGAAAGCATGATCCCTGATGCAACAAGGTTCAGAGGTTGGGTTTTTAGGCAATCATTAGGGCTCTGGCCTTATTAGTGAACCAATTCAAATTGCTGGATTAATCCACTAGTATGCCTTGGACAACCCCTGTCCCAAGCCCTTTCCTCCCCTTGCCCCCATCTCTCTCTTGCTTTCTCTCCCTCCCTTCATTCCCTCACTCCCTTCTCTGCTTCCTGGCTGCCACAAGCTGATCAGCTTTTCTAGGTTCCACTGGTCACACCTTTCTGCCACGGAGTTCAACTTAGTGGGCTGACCAACCACAGACTAAACTTCTTGAACCATGAACCAAAATAAATTTTTACTCATTTAAGTTGTTCTTGTCAGGCATTTTGGTCACAGTGACACACAGAAGTCTAACACAAAGATAATCAGAAAGTGCAGTGTGGTGGCATACCCCTGCAATCCCAGTAAGGAGGCTGAGGCAGAAAGATCACAAGTTTGAGGCCAGCCTCAGCAATTTATCAAGATCCATCTCAAAATAAAAAAGTGCTGGGGATGTAACTCAGAAGTAAAGCACCCCTGGGTTCAATCGCTATTATCAAAAACCAAAACCAAAACAACAACAAAAGACTACCAGGAAAAAAGGCCCAGGCAACTTTCAAGAGAAATATCTTTATGGAATTTAAAGGCGATAAAAAAGACTTTAGTCATTAGTTATAGTAGGTTTCAAATGTTATCTTTAAAACTGGCTATTAAGAATTGTTCAGGGCTGGGGTTGTGGCTCAGCAGTAGAGCGCTTGCCTAGCACGTGTGAGGCCCTGGGTTCGATCCTCAGCACTACCTAAAAATAAAAATAAAATAAAGGTATTATGTCCAACTACAGCTAAAAAAATAAATATATAAAAAAAGAATTGTTCAAATAGTAACAGTGCCCTAAAATTTTAAAAAGTCATATGATCTGAATTAACTGGATCTATTAAACACATTGTAATAATTATTAATGGGAAAAGGACTATTGCTAGGAAGTACATAATTATAACAACAAAAGTAAAATATAAAACAATCTTTAAAAAATAGTGGTGGTAGGGGCTGGGGATGTGGTTCAAGTGGTATCGCGCTCGCCTGGATTCGATCCTCAGCACCACAGACAAAGAAAGATGTTGTGTCCGCCAAAAACTAAGAAATAAATATTAAAAAAATTCTCTCTCTCTAAAAAAGATAAATAAAAAAAATATAAAATAAAAAATAGTGGTGGGCCAGGTGCAGGGGTGCATGCCTGTAATCCCAGCAACCCAGGAGACTGAGACAGGAGGAGTTCAAAGCCAGCCTCAGCAACAGCAGGCAACTCAGTGAGACCCTGTCTCTAAATAAGATATAAAATAGTGCTGGAGATGTGGCTTAATGGTTGAGTACTCCTAAATTTAATCCCCTGCAACAACAACAACAACAACAACAACAAAAATACAGGTGGGCCAAGCATGGTGGCACATGCCTATAATCCCAACAGCTGGAAGGCTGTCGCAGGAGGATTGCAAGTTCAAAGCCAGACTCGCCAACTCAGCAAGACCCTGTCTCAAAACAAACAAACAACCCCCTCCCCAAAAAAGGGCTGGGGATATGGCTCAGTAGTTAAGTGTCCCCTGTGTTCAATCCCCTGAAACAATAAACAAACTAACAAACTTGAATGAATGGAGACTATGTATGACATACTGTTGTCAAAATTTATCTCATTATTTCCCACAAGAAAAGAAAATGTATTAATTATTGGATATCATATGGTCTCCAAGCCCATTTTCCAAGGATCTTTCAGAGGGTTTTTTTTCCACATAGGTTTAATTCATATTCTTTTTTCGCCCTGTTCCCCAGCACCTAGCCTCCAGTGCTGGGGATTGAATCTGAAGTGCTCTAACCACTGCACTACACCCCCAGCCCTTTTTATTTATTATATTGAGACAGATTCTCACAAAGTTGCTTAGGTTGGCCTTGCAACTTGTGGTCTTCCTGCCTCGGCCTTTTCCTCTCCTGGCAAAGGAGAGGAAAGCAATGAATGAATTATATAAGTTACAGATCTTAGAGCAAAGAATAACAATTCAAAATTTGAGAGAAATGTGGGCTGGTGTTGTGGCTCAGCCCACATTTTGATCCTAAGCACCACATAAAAATAAATAGATAAAATAAAGGTATTGTGTCCATCTACAACTAAAAATATATTTTAAAAAATTTTGAGAGAAATTGCAGAAAAGATGAAGAAGATAATAAAATGGCAAATAGTAAAATAAAATATAAAGGATGAAAGAAACATAAAGAAATGAAATATAAGAAAAACAGAACCATAAATACCACAGTATATTAATGATTTTAAAATCTAAATTAAATAGATTTTTTTAAATCAATATTGACAAAAACAAAATGAACTGTCAAAACAGAAGAATTTAAAAAATAGTTTTTAAAAAAGTATCAAAATTCATTCTATAAAATAAACATGATCGTGACCTTAAAGCTTCATTAAAACAAAATAAAAAACATGAATTCTTGCTTTCCAACCTCAAAGAAACCTGCAGCTCTGCCTGGCAAACTATGTTTCTCTGATCCACTTATTTTCTCTCTTTCTATAACCACTTTCTCAAAATTTCCTATTCCTCACTCTTAGCAGATGACTTCCCTTCTATGACACAGAGGAAGCAGAAACCAACACATTGAACTCCTTCATCTTCCAGCTGCCAAACATGCAAGACCACCTTATGTGGACCCAGCCTTGACCCTCTTCGACCACCTCAAGTTCTCTACCGAAATTTTAGGACCCATACAGATCTCCCATCTTTTCAAAAAATGTAATCTATTACTTACATTTAATACTCTTAGTCTGTATAATTAGTCCTCTTTCTCAACTAGTTTTCCTTTTAGATTGTATATATATGACAGATTCTTTAGGGGAAATAAGAAAACACAATACCTACAAGACTCCTTACTACACTTACTGATCTCTCTTTACTTGCACAGCTGAACTTCTTGAGAGGCTTTCACTCTCCATTTCTCTAAGCCCAATGACTCTTCTATTATAAATCTGGCTTTAACCTGATCACAATTCTAACACCCTGAATAGGGTCAATATGATTTCCATTTTAATTAATTCAACATACTCTTTCAATTCCTAGATGTCCTAACCTCCTGGCACACAAAGTAACTGACTACATCACCCTTGTTGAAACATATGCCTTCTTTTTTTTTTTTTTTTTTTTTTTTTTAAGAGAGAGAATTTTTTAACATTTATTTTTTAGTTTTTGGCGGACACAACATCTTTGTATGTGGTGCTGAGGATCGAACCCAGGCCGCACGCATGCCAGGCGAGCACGCTACCACTTGAGTCACATCCCCAGCCCAGAAACACATGCCTTCTTTCAAATGCTCTTCACAGTTCATTTCTACTCCTCCTTCCTTGTCAATTTAGGCAGTAGCGTAATGGTGGTTATGAGCATGAGCTCTGAGGCAGATTATGTGGGTTTGTATTCTGGATCTATCACTCATTACTAAGTGTCCTTGAACATATAATTATTCCTCATCTCTAAAATGCCTACCCACCTTATATAACTATTATACAAATTAAATAAATTAAATTAATATTTGTGAAGTGCTAAGATTAGTGTTTGGAAGATAGTAAGCAATATTAAGAGTTTGATAAAGAAAAATTCCCCTATAATACACTTACAATAATGGTTTTCAATAGTACTAGCTAGTGTAATTGCATTTTGACATTTATTGAATGAGAATTAAAAAACAATGTTAAAAATATATAAAATATATCAAGGTTTTTTATAACTGTGGTCAATTATGGCTTATCCAAGAGATGAAAAGCTGATACATTAAGTGAAATCACTAATAATGTATCAATTCAATAGTTTAATGAACAAAAATCAATACAATCAGGTCGACTGATTTAAAAATATAATGTCCCTGCAGTAAAAGGCACTTAAGTGTGTGGCTCAATAGTTTCACTTACATATACAACTGAATAAATAACAGTTAAATCAAAGCAAAGAATGTTCCAGCACCAAAGCAGGCTTCCAGGTGCTCTTTCCTAGTTAGAGTTGCTTTACTCTTCTTAAAATTCTTGCACATATATGGAATCATACAGTATCTATCACCAATGCATTTTTGAAAGGATATCAGATAAAAATCAAACCATTTTAAGCAAACACATCAAACCACAGAATTAGAAGTATTTAAAATCAATAACCAATATAATATCTTATATTTTATAATGGGAGTGAATTCATTAAAATCAGGGGCAAGACTGGGAACAAGACTATTCTTTCATTTTCACTATCAAATTGAGCATTCTTGCCAATGCAAAAATGTTCAAAAAAGAAAATACTAGGAAAGACAAGATTATCATTACATGTGGACAACTTGATTATATACCAACAAAATCCAAAGAAAATCAGTCATAACAATGGCTAATTAAAACTTCAGGAAAGTGAAATAAAAGATAAATATAAATTCTCAAAAGCTAAATGCATTCTCATGAAGTAATAATAACTAACTAGAAAATGCAATTTTTTAAAGGCATTCAACTAGCAATAGCAAAGAAAAATATTAAACAAGTAGTAATTAACCTAACAACAGACATTCATAATTGAATGAAAGTGACCAAATATTACTGAGAGAAATAAAGATGTGAACCGAGAAATATTTCATGTTCTTAAATGAAAGGTCTTCATCATGTACAACTACAAGACTAGGATCCTAATAAGAATAAGATATACTCCATGTTTGTATAAATATGTCAAAATATACTCCACTGTCATGTATGTCTAAAAAGAACAATATTACAAAAAGAAAAAGAAAGAAAGGTCTAAATATCATAAAGATAACATTTCTTCAAGAATTAATTTCTGGAACAACAAAATCCCAATTAAAATGCCATAAGAATTTTCATAAAACTCAACAAAAATTTTTTGACTTTTATCTGATATCCTTTTCTTTGACAAAAACAAGAGACAAAAATTCTAAAAAACACTGGAATGAGAACTAATTTATATATATATATATATATATATATATATATATATATATATATATATATACACACACACGTATTTTTTTTAAAAAAAGTTATATATCTTTAAAAAAAGAAAAAAAAAACCTAGTCCCCAAAATATAATGTATAATGAAAGAAGAAAATAGGAAAAGGAATCAGTATTTAACGAATGTCTTTAGGATAGTAAGTAAGCAATATACCCTAGATCAGAAATGTGCAAACTATGACTCACAGATTAAATATGAACTGCTACCTATTTTTGTAGTTTTGCATTTATTCACATACTGCCAATGGTTGCTTCTGCATAACAAGTGAGTAGTTAAAATAGAGACTATCTGGTATACAAAGCCTAAAATATTTATAATCTGATCCTTTATAGAAAAGGCTTTTTGACCATTGCCTTAGACTATTGCTAGAAAAAAAAAGAAATTCCTAAATGCATCAAATCTTTGACAATTTAAATAAAAAATGCTCAGGACAAAATCTCAATGAAATTGAGAACCCAGGAAAGTAAGCTAAGCTAGAAGTTGCTTCTGTTCTGAGGATATCTGTCTAATCCTGAGAACCTGAACATCAGTTTTGATAGCCTTGGTGGAAAAGGATGAACAGAAATCGAAGTTAGAGTCTTCCTATTGTGAGAAGTCTTCCTATATAAACCAGCATGCCAAAGAACTATGTCTTTGGGGCCAAAATCAAATCCCACTTCCATTCCCAAGAATTTAGAAGAAAAAGTAAAGTTACTGTCAGGTGCAGTGGCATACACCTATAATCCCAGCTATCTAGGAGGCTGAGATAGGAGGATTAAGTTCCAGGCCAGCCTGGGAGGGAGGAAGGGAGGGAGGAAGGGAGGGAGGGAGGGAGGGAGGAAGGAAGGAAGGAAGGAAGGAAGGAAGGAAGGAAGGAAGGAAGGAAGGAAGGAAAGAAGGAAAGAAGGAAGACAAAATAAAAAAGTTATTTGTTCCTGAAGGACTAACTACAGAAGATGCTGAAATTATAAACTCCCAAAACTTTTCAAACCAATTTTTATCACCTGCACAATTAAAAAAAGACAGCAAGCAATGAATTTAGATTAAAATGAGTTTAACCTCAAGGCACTTGGCAAGTGCAAAACTGTCTCTGGAGGAATGTACCTTTATCCTATGCCTTAATTAATTATCACAAAAAAATTTTCAAGGACAGTGCATAGCCAAGCATGCATGGAAACAAGGTACCAAGAATGAGAAAGAACTAGTAAACATAGAGAAATACTTTGAGGTGTAAGAATATAAAGCAACTGTATACATTATGTGAGAAATAAAAGGCAAAGGCCAGATGCAGTAGTGCATGCCTGTAATCCCAGCAACTCTGGAGGCTAAGGCAGGAGGACTGGAAGTTAAGGCTAGCCTCAGGAACCTAGTGTCAAAAAAAGAGCCTGTGTCAAAAAAAGGGTGGGGTAGTGAATAGGGGTGTACCTTAATGGTTCAATCCTCCGTACTGTGAGAAAGAGAGAGCAGGGTGGGGAAGAGGAAGAAAGGAAGGAAAGCCAAGCTAGGAAGAATATGCAAGATAGAAAAATAGGAAAAATTGGGGCTGGGGATGTGGCTCAAATGGTAACGTGCTCGCCTGGCATGCGCAGGGTGCTGGTTCAATCCTCAGCACCACATAAAATAAAATAAAGATGTTGTGTTCAGGGATAGGAAGGATAGCAGAGTAAAATAGACACTACTACTGCAGTATGTATATACGTGACTGTACGACCAATGTGATTCAGCAACCTGTATACTCAGAAAAAGGAGTAATTATACCCCATTTTATTTCAAATGTATGATATATCAAGATCATTGTACTGTCATGTGTAACTAATTAAAACAAATTTTTAAAAATGTATTAAAAAAAGATGTTGTTTCCACCAAAAACTAAAAGAATATTTTAAAATTCAAAAAAAATTACCTTGCCAAAAGAATTTCTAAGCTAAAAAACAACCAAAATTAATAGATAGAGTAACCAGATTACACAAAGCTAAAAAGACAGTAAGCTAGCAGAAAAGTCACATGAAAGCATTCAGGATCCTCTTTTTGTTAGTTTTGTATTGCTGTGACCAATACTCAACTAGAACAATTTAGATCTGGACACGGTGATGCACTCCTGTAATCCCAGCAGCAAAGTCTGAGGCAGGAGAATTGCAAGTTCAAAGCCAGCCTTAGCAACTTAGCAAGATCCTGTCTCAAAATAAAAATAAAAAGGGAAGGGGATGTGGCTCAGGGGTTGAGTGCTCTTGCGTTCAATTCCTGGTGTCAAAAAAAAAAAAAAAAGAGAGAGGAGGAAAAGTTTATTTTGGCTTTCAGGGGTTAAGTCATGTCCAGCCAACTCCATAGCTCTGGGCCCAAGATGAGTCAGAACATCATGGCAGAAGGGTACGATGGAGGGAAGTTGTTCAGTTCATGACAGCCGGGAAGCAAAGACAGTGAGTGAACATTCCCCTGACCAGGGACAAAAACCCCAAAGGCATGCCCCCAATGATCTACTTCCTCTAGCCACATACTATCTGCCTACAGTTCCCACCCAGTTAATCTATTCAAGTGGATTAATCCATTTATTTACAGCTCTCATAATCTACTAATTTCATCTCTGAACATTCTTCTTACATTGTATCATAAATGAGCTTTTGCAGGACACCTTGTATCCAAACCACAACACTCTTCGTGGATTTCTCACATTTCTACATTGTAGTCCAAGACTTCTGAGCAAAGGACATGTTTAGTGGCAAATGACTTTGAAAACTGAAGATAACAGTAATCCCTCCAGAGAGATCTGGGGCCATGCATTCCCAAAGACATCCTGAGTAGTAATGACAAAGCTCTCTCATGTCTCCCAGGTGATATTTCCTTACATTTCAGAGAGGAAATATCAAAGTACCTTCCCCTTCAGAATCAGGAGAGATCTGTCTCCATTCCAGAGTAATGTGTAGTCTCTCTGAAGGGGAGGGCATGCAGATGGACCAGCAACTCTATAGAAGTTCAGAGTCTCTCCTGTTCTGCATTGAACCGGATCTGCACTATTCTTCAGTCTTCATCACAAAACCTTGTAGGAACTGGGGCAAGGGAAAGTGATGTGTGATACTGCATTTTTATCTATATCTGACCAGGAGTCTTGTGTCTTGTCAGTGTGTGTGTGTGTGTGTGTGTGTGTGTGTGTGCGTGTGTGTGTGTGTGTAAAAAATTGTAGCAGGCTAAATTGCTATCTTACAAGTAGAATACAATTCAGACCTTTTATAGTCTCTGATTTAATTAAGACATATGCAGAGACACAAAGACAACAGAAAATATGAGAAGAGGCTTGGTAGAGTAAGAAAGTCTAACATAAATCTAGCAAAAGTTCCACAGAAAAAACAGGGCAGAATTAATATTGGAGAATATGTCTGGGACTTTTTCAGAACTAATTAAATATATAAGTCCTCAGATTCAAGAAAGCTCAGAAATTCCAAGCAGGAGACATAAATTTCATGTGTGACATTTGGGCAAAATATTGATTTCTCACCTGGGGCAATAGTTCAGTGGTAGAGCATGTTCTTAGCATGTGTAAGGCCCTGTGTTGAATCCCCAGCATGCTCCTTAAATTTACTTTAAAAATTAAGGCAGGCTTGGTGGCGCATACCTGTAATCCCAGTGACTGACTCGAGACTAGGGAAGAAGGATCAAAAGTTCAAGACCAGCTTTAGCAACTTAGCAAGGTCCTAAGCAACTTAGTGAGGTCTCGCCTCAAAATAAAAAGGCTGGGGATGTGACTCAGGGGTTAAGCCCCTGGGTTCAATTCTTGGGACAAAAGTAAACAAATAAATAAAAATAAGGATATTGCCAGACGTGGTAGCATACACCTGTAATCCCAGCAGCGGAAGGCGAGGCAAGAGGATCACAAGTTCAAAGCCAGCCTCAACAACTTAGTGAGGACCTAAGAAACTTAGTAAAACCTTGTCTCAAAAAAAAAATGCTGGGGATATGGATAGGTAGTTGAGGGGCCCTGGGTTCAATCCTTGGTACAAGAAAAAAAAGAAGAGCCAGGTATAGGATTCATATCTGTAATCCTAGCTGCCGGGGAGGCTGAGGCAGGAGGATTGAAAGTTCAAAGGCAGCCTCAGCAATTTTGCTAGGCCCTAAGCAACCCAGTGAGACCCTGTCTCTAATAAAATATAAAAATAGAGATAGGGATGTGGCTCAGTTCCAGCCCTGGGTTCAATCCCTGGTAGTCCCCTCAAAAAATACTGAATTGTACACTTTTTCTTCATGGTGCTGAGTGTCAAACCCAGGGTCTCCTTCATGCTAGGCAAATGCTCTATCACTGAGTTACATCCCCAGCCCTGCTAAATGGTACTTGATTAAACCCAGGAGTGTTTTACCACTGAGCAACATTCCCCAGCCCTTTTTATTTTTATTATTAGTGACAGGGTCTCACTAAGTTACTTAGGGTCTTGCTAAATTGTTGAGGCTGGCATTGAACTTGTGATCCTCCTATCTTAGCCTCCTGAGTCACTGGGATTACAGGCATGCACCAGTGTAACTGGCTGAACTGTATACTTTTAAAAGGTGAATAAACAATCTCAATGAAGCTTTTGTTTTTTAAAAAACTAACTACAGGGTCTGGGTTGTGGCTCAGCGGTGGAGTACTTGCCTAGCACGTGCGTGCGAGGCCCTGGGTTGGATCCTCAGCACAATATAAAAATAAATAAAGGTATTATGTCCAACTACAACTTAAAAAAAAAACTAACTACAACAAAATCAACAGATAGTGTTAGTGAAGATGTGGAGAAATCAAAACTCTCTTACACCTTGCTGGTGTGAATGTAAAATGGTTCAGCCAGTTTGGTGAAGTTGTGTAGTACTCTAGGAGGCTACATATAGGATTACCATATGACAGAGCAATTTTACTCCTAAGTATATACCTAAAGAATGGAAAACAAGCTGGGCACGGTTGTGCATACCTGTAAGCCCAGTGGCTCAGGAGGCTGAAGCAGGAGGATTGCAAGTTCAAAGCCAGCCTCAGGGGCTGGGGATGTGGTTCAAGCGGTAGCGCGCTCGCCTGGCATGCGTGCGGCCCGGGTTCGATCCTCAGCACCACATACAAACAAAGATGTTGTGTCCGCCAAAAACTAAAAAATAAATATTAAAAATTCTCTCTGTCTCTCTCTCCTCTGTTCAAAAAAAAAAGCCAGCCTCAGCAAAAGCAAGGTACTAAGCAATTCAGTGAGATCCTGTCTCTAAAATACAAAATAGGGCTGGTGATGTGGCTCAGTGGTCGAATGCCTCTAAATTCAATCCCTGGTACCCGGCACACGACCAAAAAAAAAAAAAGGGGGGGGGACAAGCTGTAACAGTTAATTTATTTTTTTTTTAAGAGAGAGAGTTTTTATTTATTTATTTATTTATTTAGAATTTTTTAATATTTATTTTTTAGTTCTCGGCAGACACAACATCTTTCTTTGTATGTGGTGCTGAGGATCGAACCCGGGCCGCACGCATGCCAGGCAAGCACGCTACCGCTTGAGCCACATCCCCAGCCCAAGAGAGAGAGAGAGTTTTTAATATTTATTTTTTAGTTTTTCGGCGGACACAACATCTTTGTTTGTATGTGGTGCTGAGGATTGAACCCAGGCCGCATGCATGCCAGGCCAGCACGCTACCGCTTGAGCCACATCCCCAGCCCTGTAACAGTTAATCTTGATTGTCAATTTGATTAGATTGAGAAATATACTTAGAAAATTAATAAAACACCACGTTGGGTGTTTTCAAGGGTGCTTCCAGAGATGACTAACATGTGAGACAGCAAATGGAAGAAGAAAGACACACCCTGAATGTGAGCAGCTCTGTCCAATAAGCTGGGGACCTGGATGGAACAAAAATGAAAGGAGGACGTTTGCCAGCAGTACAAACTTAATTCTTCTTGCATAGGTGCATCTTTCATGGCTGTCATTACCCATGAACCCATCAGACTTCAACTTTTTCAGCCCTTCAACATGGACTCAAACCAGAAACTTTCCAGGGAGCTTCTAGGCTTTCAGTCTGGGACTGGTACTGTATCATTAATCTCTCTGGTTTTGAGGCTTCCAGCTTCTTAGACTGAGCAACTACTGGTTTCTCCTGCTCTCCAGTGTTATAGGCACCATTGTAGGACTATCCAGCCTCTGATCATGTGATATATATTCCCTTTTAATATATAATTGGTTCTATTTGCCTAAAGAACCCTGACTAATATAGATTTATTTTCTGTTCATGGTTTCGGAGGTTTAGTCCATTTGGGCCTGTTGCTATGGGCTTATGATTAAGCAGGACATTATGGCCAGAACGGTGTAGCAGCATAAAGCTGGTTACTTCATAGCAGCCAGGAAGCAAGGAGAGAGACAAGCTATAACCTTCCAGGGCACAAGCAGTGAGCTACTTCCTCCAACTAGGTCCCAACTCCTACAGTTTCTACCACCTCAATAGTGCATTTGATTATGAACCCATAAACATATCAATCCATAAATGAGATCAGAGTCCTCATGATTCAATCAGTTCCCTAATCCCTACCTCTGAAGATTATTGCATTGTGGCCCAAGTCTTCAACACATGAGCCTTTGAGGGACATTCCAGATCTAAACCATAAGTATTCAAACAAATACACAAATGTTCCCAGGAACATTATGCATAATAACCCAAAAGTGAAAACAAGGCAAATAGCCCTCAACTGATGTGAATAAATTAAATGTGTATGTGTACATAATTGTCATTTGATCATATGAAGGAATATAGTACTAATAAATAAAAAATGATAATTAACCTTGAAAACATTATGCTAAGTGAAAGAAGACAGTCTCAAAGAACCATGTATTGATTCCAATTCCATTTATGTGGAATGAACAAGAATAGGAAAATCTGCAGAGACAGAAAAAAGAGTAAGATTTCCTAGGGTTCAGAAGGATGAGAGGATTTGGGGAAGATGCAAAGGGTGTGGGGTTTGTCTTTGGGCTAAAGACACTTAACTGTACACATAAAATGGGTGAATTTTATGATATGTGAAATACGTCTCCATAAAGCTATTATTTTAGAAGTAACGAGAAATAATGACATTTTTGAGATTCTCATAAACCTGTACCTTGGGCTGGGAAAACAGCTCAGTGGTAGAGCACTTGCCCAGCATTAATGAAGCCCTGGGTTCATTCTCAGTATTAAAACAACAGCTTGCCACTGAGAGACCAGGCCATTTTATATAAAGAATTTGGACATCCTTGGATTTTGGAATCTAAGGAGTATCCAACTAAAATCCCCAATTGGTACCAAGGGAAAGCTGTATTTTGATGCTCAAAACATCCTATTTGGCCAGTGGAAATACAGTTCCTTCAAGATGCCCCCCACCTTTTGTACTAATTAGTTATACATGAAAGTAGAATGCATTTTGACACATCATACATAAATGAGGTATAACTTCTCATTCTTCTGGTTGCCCAAGCCCGTTTTTATTGTGGTAAATATAACATAACACATGATTTCTCATCATTATCATTTTTAAAGGTCCAAGTCTGAAGTGTTACATATAGTCATATTTACCCCAGAAGTTTTTCATTCTTGACACTGAAACGATATCCATTAAACAAGTAGTTCTCATTACCACCTCCTTTCAGTCCCTAGCAACTATCATTCTATTTTCAATTTCTGAGTTAGACTTTCTAGACACCTCTTATAAGTGGAATCATACAGTATTTATCTTGTTGTAACTGACTTATTTTACTTAGCACAGTATCTTCAAGGTTCATCCATATTGTAGCAAGTGTAAGAATTTCCCTCCTTTTAAGCCGGGCATGGTGGCTGACGCCTGTAATTCCAGTGGCTCAGGAGGCTGAGGCAGGAAGATCCCAAGTTCAAAGCCAGCCTCAGCAATTTAGCAAGGCCCTAAGCAACTAACTTAGTGAAACCCTGTCTCAAAATAAAAAGTAAAACTCCAGCTAGGGGCTGGAGTTGTGGCTCAGTGGTAGAGTACTCATCTAGAATGTGTGAGGCACTGGGTTCAATCCTCAGCACTACATAAAAATAAATAAATAAAATAAAGGTATTGTGTCCATCCACAAAAAAGGTGGTGGGACTAGGATGTAGCTCAATAGTGAAGCATCCCCAGGTCAATCCCTGGTACAAAAAAAAGAATTTCCCTCCTTTAAAGATCAGTAACATTCAATTGAATACTAATATTACATCTTATTTATCTTTTCATCTATCAAAGGATGTCTGGGTTGCTTCTACCTTTGGCTACTGTGAATAATAATGCTATAAACGTGGGTATAGTGGTTTTTTTTTTAGATCTGGCTTTCAGTTCTTTTCAATTCTTTCAATAGCAAACAAGGCTTCCAACTTTTCCACATACTTAGCAATACTTATTATTTTCTGGTTGCTTTTTTGGCTTTTTTTTTGTTTGTTTGTGATACTGTGGATTGAACTCAGGAACTTGTGCATGCTAGTATATACCACTGAGCCACATTCCTGGTGAAATAAGGTCTTAATATTTTGCTCAGGCTGGCTTTGAACTTCCAATGCTCCTGCCTCAGGCTTGCACATACTGGGATTATAAGTGTGCACTATTGCACCTGACTTTGTTTTTAATGGCTGTGAGGTTGTATCTCCTGATTGATTTGCAATTCACTAATGATCAGTAAAAATGGGCATCTTTTTGTATGCTTATTGACCATAGCATATATTCTCTAAAAAAAATGACTGTTTAAGATCTTTACCCACTTTTTAAGGCAATTATTTTTTTTATTTGTTGAGCTATAGTTGTTTATATATTCTATATATTAGTCCCTTTTCATATATGATTAGTTGGAAGAATCTGAGGAGGATTAGGTTAAATCTTCTTTATTTTTGGCAGGGGTGAGGGTGGGTAGGTGGATTACAGGGGAGCTTAACCACTGAGCCACATTTCCAGCCATTTTGTAAAAAATATATTTTGAGACAGGGTCCCACTTAGTTGCTTATGGCCTTGCTAAATTGCTGAGGCTGGCTTTGAACTTGTGATCATCCTCTTGCCTCAGCCTCCTGAATTGCTGCAATTACAGGCATGGGCCACCATACCTGGCTTAAGACTCCTTTAAATGTTGTTAAAAATCAGTGAAATCATTTGGTTCTGAGCTTTTCTTCATTGGGAGGCTCCTGATTTCTGATTCAATCTCCTTAAGTCACGGGTCCATTCAGATTTTGTTTCTTCATGATTCAGACTTGGTGGTTATGTTTCTAGAACTTATCCATTTTATCTTCTTTATCAAATATTTTGGATATATGGTATCTATTGTCTGTACTATAAAAGATACTTGAGCCTAGGTCTTTTGTAAAGTTTTGTACTGGGTATTTAACCCAGGGGTGACACTGAGTCACATCCCCAGCACTTTTTTAATATTTTATTTTGAGACAGGGTTCCACTAAATTGCTTAAGGATCTTGCTAAATTGCTGAGGCTGGCCTCAAATTAGTGATCCTCTTGCCTCAGCCTCCTAAGTCATGGAGATTACAGGCATAAGCCAAACCAAACCACCTAAAGGAAAGTTTACACAGTTCTGGAAGCAGGAACATACAAAAGCACAGAGCCAATATCTGCTAGGTTTCAGATGAGGCCCTCTTGGTGAAAGGGCAAGGGCACATGTGCAGAGGAGAGAAAATGGAGCAGAAGTCCTATGAGAGAGGCATGAGAGCTCTGTCCCTATGACCCAAATACCTCCTACTATTCCCTGCTGAGGAATAAGGGTCTTTAGTGGACACCCTCAAATCATACTAGTTGGTATACAAATGCTCATAGTGTTCTCTTATAAACATTTTTTTATTTATTATTTTTTGGGGGCACTAGGGATTGAACCCAGGGGTGCTTAATCACTGAGCCACATCCCCAGCACTTTTTTATATTTTATTTGGAGAAAGGATCTTACTGGGTTGCTTAGGGCTTCACTAAATTGTAGAGGCTTGGTTGAACTCACGATCTTCCTGCCTCAGCCTCCCAAGCCACTGGGATTACAGGTGTGTGCCAGTGCGCCCAGCTTATAAACATTTTTATGTATTAAAAAAAATATTATAGATCCAAGATGGTGGGCTAAGGGAGGCTGCATTCTGTGTCGTTCTGAGACCTGGGATTCAAGTACTGGGAATACTATTATTCTGTGATTAGAGGACCCCTGACAGCTGCTCCCATGCAGGTCTCCAGGCCTCAGCATCAGCACAGGACTATCGGTCACTTGTCCACGCAGGTCCTCCAGGTGCCCAAGTAGGACCACCGGCATTAGCAACCATGCAGGATACACAGCTGCAACCCAGGCAAAGGAACTCCAGCTGCCACTCCCGTATGGATCACCATCTACCAGCATGGGGCTCCTCTAGTTGCTCCCTCTGGGGGCACTGCAAACACTGCCACAGTCCCCTATACATGGTAGCCTGCACCTGGGGGCACTGCACTGAGTCCGGTGACAGCCACCAGCCACAATACTGCATGCCATAGAGCTGTATCTCTGAACACATTGCTCAACAACACAGCCTGGCTCTATCCTACATGACACCTCAACGCTGAAAGCAGTCACCTCCATCTTGGGACACCTTCATCACCATCTTTAGTTGGGGCAACTACCAGTTTGGAATATAGGCTGGGGATTAGAAACAATATCAAGGTACCAAAAGTCTCCAACTCCCCTTTCTCCCTGGCAGTCGGTAACTCTGCACAGTGCCTCCGGCTACGTGTCCGGTCATTAGCTCACAAAACCAGGTCACAAAACTGGGTCCTAAACTGCCCAATATAAAATAGCTTTCAGTGACCGATGTGCATCCCCCAGAATGCAGCCCACAAGACCTCAGGAGAAAAACGTTCTTGATTGGGAAGTAGAAAGGGAGGGGGTGAGTGAAGTATAGTTTAGAGACCAAATTAGGGACCAGGAATTTCAAGGTCTATAAGAAGATAAGGCCAGGCGCCCATATCACACAAGTGGGCCTCAAAGTAGATCCTTGTAAAGTACATTGCCCTTTGGTGATGGGCAAGTACTATACCCCACCTCCAGGAGCCATACCCCCAAGACCAACCCTTCCATCCTAATAACCTTCAGCATCCTGACAGTGGAGATACCAGAAAACAGACAACCTCATCTATTGGATGAGAAGGGAACAGGGAAAGATACTCATCGACAACAAAAACAATCCTTGTATCTTCCTTGAGATTTTTCTTTTCCCCTCTCACTCTCTTCTCCCACCCTCATATCCCCAGCATTTGTGAAATCAAATACTTTTCATGAATTAGGCTACTGAGGACGGAGATGTTGGAATAGTATATTACAGTGGTATTGTATATTTTTTTAATCTCCTATTTTTACATTCTTTACTTTTCTTAACATTTATGTTTGTTTGTTTTTTAACTCTGCGTCTTCACACTTACTTATCTCCCCAAAATTACTTTCTCTTCTCCTGCTACTAACCAACTTCTTTAGATTCTCTTCATGCTTTCTAAGATCTAATAACAATATTAGATGCTACCCCTTAAAAATCTCATCCTACAACTCACTCCCCATTCTTTGTCCACCATCAGAAACTGTAGACTCTTTTGGAAAGCTACTGTTTATATTGTAGGTAATAACTGAAATTACCATTTCTGTATTTATTTATTTATTTTTAATTTTTTTTAGTTGTAGTTGGACACAATATCTTAATTTTATTTATTTTTATGTAGTGCTGAGGATTGAACCCAGTGCCTCACACATGCTCAGCGAGCACTCTACCACTGAGCCACAACCCCAGCCCCCCATTTCTGTATATTGTGACAAAACTATAAACATCTAAATAGCAGCTGTTTGGTTTAAGGTTGTATACTGTTTGAATTAGAATCTGTTCACATTGTTCTCTTCCTTAAAGGAGAGGCATTGGAAATCTGCAGGGACATTGTAAGCCTATAGGGTAAAAACTGTAAAGTCTCGGATCTGCAGTGATAGTAGGGAAGATACCCAAACAACAAAAGAAGGGAAGAAAGTGCCCCCAACAAACCGAGATATTACGTTACTAGAATCCATGGCCAGCACAATAGAAGAAATGACAGAGAAGGAGTTCAGGATGTACATAATTAAAATGTTCTGTGAATTAAAGGATGGTATAAGAGAGAAAATACAAGTAGCAAGAGATCATTTCGATAAAGTGCTACATAAGCAAATACAGGAAGCAAAAGATTACTTCAATAAAGAAATAGAGGTTTTGAAAAAAAAAACAGAAATCCTTGAAATGAAAGAGACAATAAACAAAATTAAAAGCTCAATAGAAAACATCACAAACAGATGATATCATTTGGAAGACAGGACATCAGACAATGAAGACAAAATATATATTCTTGAAAATAACATTGACCACACAATGGTATGTGGTATGAAACTATGAGCAGAATATTCAAGAATTATGGGATAACAGGGCTGGGGTTGTGGCTCAGCGGTAGAGCACTCACCTGCCATGCGTGATTCCCTGGGCTCGATCCTCAAAACCACATAAAAATAAATAAATAAACAAAATAAAGGTAGTGTGTCTAACCAAAAAAAAAAAAAAAAAAAAAAAAAAACAAACCAGCAACACTAATTATGGGTTAACAAAAAGACCAAATTTAAGAATTACTAGAATAGAGAAAGGCACAGAGTTCCAAACCAAAGGAATGAACAATCTATTCAAATAATAATATCAGAAAATTTTCCAAACATGAAGAATAAATTGGAAAATCAAATACAAGAGGCTTACAGGACACCAAATGTACAAAATCACAATGATGCACACAAGGCACATTATAATGAAAACATCTAACATACAAAATAAGGAGAGAATTTTAAAAGCCACAAGATAAAGGAATCAGATTAACATATAGGGGGGAAACAAATTAGAATATCTGCAGATTTTTCAACCCAGACCCTGAAAGCTAGAAGATCCTAGAACAATATATATCAAGCTCTGAAAGAAAATGGATGCCAACCGAGAATCTTATATTCAGGATAATTAAGCTTTAGATTTGATGACAAAAATGAGAACCTTCCATAGTAAACAAAAGTTAGAAGAATTTACAACTAGAAAGCCTGCACTACAGAACATCCTCGGCAAAATATTCCATGAGGAGGAAATGAAAAACAAAAATGAAAATCAGCAAAGGGAGGTATTACACTAAAGGAAAAACTAATCAAAGGAGAAAGTAAGTCAAATTAAATATGAAATATAAACAAAAAATGACAATACAAACCACATCTCAATAATAACTCTGAATGTTTAATGGCCTAAATTCACCAATCAAAAGACATAGACTAGCAAATTAAAAGAAAAAAAAAAGACCCCACAATATGCTGTCTTCAGGATACTCATCTCAGAGGAAAAGAAACCCACAGACTGAAGGTGAAAGGATGGGAAAAAACATACCCCTCACATGGACTGTGGAAATAAGCAGGGGTTTAAATCCTCTTATCAAATAAAGATCAAGCCAAAATTAATCAAAAGGGATACAGAAGGACATTTCATACTGCTTAAGGGAACCACACATCAACAATTATAAATACATATGCCTCAAACAATGGAACATCTACATTCATCAAACTCTTCTCAAGTTCAAGAGTCAAATAGACCACAACATAAAAATTCTGGGTAACTTGGGCTGGGGATGTGGCTCAAGTGGTAGCGCACTCGCCTGGCATGCGTGCGGCCCGGGTTCGATCCTCAGCACCACCTACAAACAAAGATGTTGTGTCCGCTGATAACTAAAAAATAAATATTAAAATTCTCTCTCTCTCCCTCTCTCTTTAAAAAAAAATGTTAAAAAAAAATTCTGGGTAACATTAACACACCTCTTTCACACTGAATAGATCTTCCATATAAAAGCTAAACAAAGAAACTACAGAACTCAATAATACAATAGAAAACTTAGACTTAACAGACATATATAGAATATTTCATCCATCAATGAGTGAATACACTTTCTTTTAAGTAGCAACAAATACTCTTTCTTCTAAGGTCAACATATAAATGACCTAACATTACATCTTAAAGCCCTAGAAAAAGAAGAAACAAATCAACACCAAAAGCAGTAAATAATTAAAGCAGAAGACAGGAAATAATTAAAATCAGAGCTGAAGTCAATTAAACTGAAACAAAAGAAACAAATGAAAAAATTGACAAAACAAAAAGTTTGTTCTTTGAAAAAAATTGATAAACCCTTAGCCATGCTAATGAAAAAAAGAAGAGAGAAAACTCAAATTACTAACATCTGTGATGAAAAAGGAAATATCATAATGGACACTACAGAAATTCAGAAGATAATTCGAAATTATTTTGAAAATTTGTATACCAATTAAAATAGAAAATATCAAAAGCATTGACAAATTTCTAGAGTCAGATGATTTGCCCCAACTGAATCAGGATGATATACACAATTGTAAACAATCAATTTCAAGCAATGAAATAGAAGATACCATCAGAAGCCTACCAACCAAGGACCAGGTGGACACACAGCTGAGTTCTACAAGACCTTCAAAGAACTAATACCAATACTCCTCAAATTATTTCATAAAATAGAAAAAGAGGGAACACTTCCAAACTCATTCTATGAGACCAGTATCATCCTGATTCCAAAACCAGATAAAAATACCTCAAAGAAAGAAAACTTCAGACCAATATCTCTAATGAAAATAGATGCAAAAATTCTCAATAAAATCTGGCAAAGGGCTGGGATGTGGCTCAAGCGGTAGCACACTCGCCTGGCATGCGTTCGACCCAGGTTCGGTCCTCAGCACCACATACAAACAATGATGTTTTGTCCGCCAGAAACTAAAAAATAAAATTCCCTCCCTCTCCCTCTCCCTCTCTTTCTTTAAAAAAAAAAAAATTCTCGCAAATCAAATACAAAAACATATCAAAAAGATAGTGCACCATGATCAAGTGGGGTTCATCCCAGGGATGCAAGGTTGGTTCAACATAAGGAAATAAGGAATTTAATTCATCACAGCAATAGACTTAAAGAATCATATGACTATTTCAATAGATGCAGAAAAAAGCATTTGACAAAACATAGCCCCCTTCATGTTCAAAACACTAGAAAAACTAGGGGTAACAGAAACATATCTCAACATTATAAAAGTTATCTATGGTAAGCCCAGGCCAACATCATTCTAAATGGAGAAAAATTGAAAGCATTCCCTCTAAAAACTGGAACAAGACAGCGATGCCCTCTTTCATCATTACTATTTAACACAGTTCTTGAAACTCTAGCCAAAGTAATTAGATGAAAGAAATTAAAGACATATGAATAGGAAAAGAAGAACTCAAATTATCACTATTTGCTGATATAATTCTATACCTAGAAGATCCAAAAAAATTACACAAGAAAACTTCTGGAACTAATAAATGAATTTGGCAAAGTAGCAAAATATAAAATCAACACCTATAAATCAAAGGCATTTCTGTACATCAGTAACAAATCCTCTGAAAGAGAAAAGAGGAAAATCTCACCATTTATAATAGCCACCCCCACCCCCTGCAAAAAAAATATTTGGGAATTAAAGAAAAAGGTGAAAGATCTCTACAATGAAAATTCAGAACATTAAAGAAAGAAATTAAAAAAGACCTTAGAAGAAAAAACTATCACATATTTACTCATTTGCACAATCCTGAATTATAGGAAGTATTTCAGAATTGCTAAACTCTTATCACTATATAAACCAAAAAACCTACTAAGAATAGTTCAGTTTCAATTGAATTTCACACACACACACACACACACACACACACACACACACACACTTTCAGTTGTAGTTGGACACAATATTTTATTTATGCTAGGTGAGTGCTCTAAACTGAGCCACAACCCTAGCCCAGATTTCTTCTTTACATTGTGGTTATATAATCAAATTATTATACTCAAAAGTTACTTGATTGGTCCTTTCAACCCATTTTCAGTGTGATTATGTTAACTACTTGAAATAGATTTATTAGTTTGTGTTTATACCCTTCTTGTGGATTTAACTTCTGTGTGTGTGGTACTGGATTAACTTAACGTTTTGATACATAAAGCACTGATACACTCTCAAAATTCAAAACTACATAAACAGATTTTTTTTTCCAGAGAAGCAGCCTCCCCATTTCTTTCCTTGTCTACCTCCTTAGGGCTATCAATTTCATTAATTTCTGGTTTAGCCTTCACATCTATCATTTCACCTTCTTTCTTACATAAAAGGCAGTATAATATATATACATACTTTTCTACTTATGTATTAGAAATCACTTTATATCAACTTATAAAGATTTTCCTCACTCTTCTTGCAGCTATACAGTACATTATTGTATGGATGTTTATTCAACAAATTTTCTGTTTGGACATTTAAGGATTCCACAATATTTTACAATTACAGATGCTGCTGTGATGAATAACTTTGTGTACTCATACTTTCCTACTGTTTAAAATATATCTTTAGGAGCTGGGCAGAAGTACACACCTGTAAACCCAGGGATTCCTGAGACTAAAGCAAGAGAGATCACAAGTTTGAGGTTAGTCTCAGCAACTTAGCAAGACCCTGTCTTAAAATAAAATTAAGTCCGGGCGTGGTGGCCCATATCTGTAATACCAGGGAGGCAAAGGCATGAGGATTATGAATTCAAAGCCAGCCTCAGCAATTTAGGAGGCACTAAGCAATTCAGTTAGACTCTGTCTCTAATAAAATACAAAATAGGGCTAGCAATGTGACTCAGGGGTCAAGTGCCCCTGAGTTCAATCCCTGGTACTCTAAAAAAATAAAAAGGGCTGGGTATGTAACTAAGTGGTAGAGCACCACTGAGTTCAATCTCCAGTACTGCAAAAAAGTTAATTAATTAAAAAAAAATATATATATATGGAAAATTCCTGCAAGTGGAATTGCTAGGCCAAAGTGTATATGCATATGTAACTTGTAAGATATTACCAAATTACACTCTTATTACTACACAACAAACAAACAAAAAAAAACTACAAAGAATAGTTCAAATTTAATTGTATTTCTTTGCTAAAACCAAAAAAGGTTTTATCAGTTTACATTTCCCATAATCTCACATTGGTTCTTAAATATTCTAATTACTACAAATCTGATAGGTAAGAAATGGAAATATTTTCATGAAAAGGGTTTTTGTAATTTATTTCAACATCTAAAAGTCTAATCTCTGTAATATTTTTCTCAGTGTTTTCCCTAGCTGCTGCATGTTTTCTTCTTCCTATATGAACTTTGGAATCAACTTATCTAGTACCAATATTTTATATTGATTTAAAAAAATTTTTTTTGTAGTTGTAGATGGATACAATACCTTTATTTTATTTATCTTTATGTGGTGCTGAGGATCAAACTCTGGGCTCACACTTGGTAGGCAAGGACTCTACCACTAAGCTACAACCCCAGCCCTATACTGGTATTTTTACTGAGATTCTAGAAATGTTATTTTTATGATGTTGTGTTGTCCTATCTTGGAAGTGTGGATGTCTTTTCACTTAATTAAGGCAATTTTTGTGTTACTTAGAAGTATTTTAAACATTTCTTCATTTAGGTTCTACATGATTTTAAATTCCTAAATATTTTATTTCTTTTAATTGTCACTGTAATGGGATTTCCCCCATCATTATATATTGTTTATCTGTATATATTAAGACTACTGCCTTCTGAATGTTAATTGCCTATTGTTAGTTTATGACATTCTTTCTTGCGTTGCTTTTCTTATTGATCATGTGTAGTATTCCAGATATATTACTATATCATCTGCAAACAGGGACAATATTACTTTTTATTCTCTAAATCTTATGCCTCTGATTGATTTCCCTTATCTAATTACATTGGCTAAGCCTCCAGTGCAATGTCAAATGATTGAATTTGATATCTTTTCCTATTCATTGATGTTAATAAAAATGTCTCCAGTAATTATATACCATGTCTTGTGAGACTTGTCAACATGGCAAATAGTATTAATGATTCTAATAATGAACCATCTTTTCATTCCTGGTATAAATCTTACTTGGTCATGAACTAATATTTTTATAATGTTATACAGGATTTTATCTGGCAATATTTTAGAACTTTTTCATAGATATTTATAAGTACGATGTATCTTTAGTTTTCTTTTTGTGTATGTGCTATCTTTATCTAATTTGTATATAATTTTATACTTGGTTCACAAAAACTGATGGAATAATTATGCTAAAAAGAAGTGTGATTTATGTGTAAAAGAAATCAAATTTTAAAAAATCTTCTATGATTTTATTTATCAAAAACTGTAGTGACAGAAACCAGATTAATGACCAGGGGAAAGAGGAGAATTACAAAGAGATATGAGGAATCTTATGGGAGTGATGAATGTGTTCATTAATTTGATTATAGTGGTGATGATAATGCATGTGTGTAAAATGGATCAAAATGTACGCATTAAAAATGTATATACTTTACTATACATTTATATCAAGTTAGCTGCTTAAAAAAATAAACAAAGCAGGCACAGTGATGCCTGCCTGTAACCCTAGCTACTCAGGAGGCTGAGGCAGAAGAATCACAAGTTCGAGACCAGTCTCTGCCACTGAGGCCCTCTCTCAAAACAAAAATAAAACTTAAAAAAGCTGGGGGGTGGGGCATGTTATATAGTTTAGTAGTAAAGTGATCCTGGGTTTGATCCCCAGTATAAAAAAATTAATTTTCAAATTAATGAGCAGAAACTAATGAAATTAGAAAATGAAAAAATACACCTAAAGAAAATAGAAAAAAAGGAACTTATAGAAAAAAGAGTAAAATATAATAAACATATAACAGAGGAGATTAATAAACCAAGTTTGTTCTGTGAAGACTTATCAAAACCAACAGAAAAGACACTAGTATGGTTTGGATAAGTATCCCCTAATTGTCCCTGTGGCTTAGCCTTACTCCCCAGTTTGATTCTATTGGGAGGTGTTACAGCATTTAAGAGGTGGGACCTAGTGGAAGGTCTTAAGGTCACACAGGACATGGCCTTAAAGGGGACCATGGAAACCTAATTGCTTTCATGTTTTTGCTTCCTGGCTATGAGCGAGCACTTTTGTTTTGCCACATTCCCACCATGATGTACCACCACAGGCCCAAAGAAACAGGACCAATCAATCATAGATGGACCCTCTAAGATTAACAGCCACCATAAACCTATTTTCTTCATAAGTTAATTGTTAGAGTCTGCCGCGCAAGGACTTTTCAAGCAGTGAAAGCCGGCTCTTCCAGTGTCGCGAGCCCAAAACTAGACCTGACCTGGAGGCACAGTCTCGCGGGCTCTTACTCCCTGTGCTCGGAAGAAGTTTGAGTCCGGGACACTCCCCAGGGCCATCTGGAGCTGCCCTGGACGGGACGCTATAGCCAGCAGAAGAGCTACCAGCATCCCTGAAGTTTCATCATTTCCAATAACTAAGCTACAATGGTTCTCCCACACCTGAAAGCTAATGAGTAATGAGCACTATTAAGGCTTATTTAAAATGTAAAAAAAACCTTGAGATAATGTACTAAATTGTTCAGAAGGTTGTTTTCTCAGTGCCTGCTGGAATACTACAGGATTTTTCTTTAGCCATTCGAAGTTCCTGCCTTCATCCCAGTGCCAGTGAAGACGAAGGTGGAAGAATTTACAGTGTTACTGAGAACCGAACGAAACTGCGGTTGAGAAACAGATGAGACTTCAGAGCTGTTGCTGTTTCTGCTGCTACAGCTTAGGCTAGCTGCCTGCAGAACTTACCTGGACTGTGACTTAAGCTAGCTGCCTGCAGAACTTACCTTGATTGTGATTTACCTGGACTGTGAGTTAATCTATTGAGACACTGTTTTACCTGGACTGAGACAACAAACTGTAATCTACAACAAATTGTAACTCGGTATCTTTGCTATCGGTGTTATTGCTGGTATTATTTTTCCAAGGGCTTCTTGCATGGAGCCGTCAATTGGCTTGGTATTGTGGCATTTTGTTTCCTCCCCTTCTGCTTGTAGCAGATTATTTATGGAGTTTGTGTAAAAACCACTATGGTCGTTATTTAAATTAAACAAAAGGGGGAATTGTTAGAGTCGGTAAACAAGTCTGGATGGCGCCTGGCAACATGCCAGAGGGAGTGGTTTGTGAAGTAAGGCCAGCAAGCCATTAAGTGTGGAGATTCCTTATTGGTTGACCGCTGTATCTAGTTTATATTAATTAGATAAGCTGTGTGGAATGTATAAATATGGCTCCTGTCCTACAATAAATGGCTCCTACTCCTGCTGTATCAGTCTACACAAGTTGCTCGTCGTCACCCCCCAACCCCCCTCACCCCCGTTATTTTGCCCAGCCGGCCGGGCTTCGGCAGTTAATTATCTTAATTACTTTGTTATAGTGGCAGAAAGCTAACAAGGATATACACAAATAATTTAAGGACTGAAAAGAATCTTTGAATACAGCATAGATATGAACACATAATAATTGGTTGTTATGAACAACTGTGGCAATAAATTTTAAAGTTTATATGAAATGGGTAAATTTTTAAAAGATTAACTTGTCAAAACAAACAAAAAGAAACAGAAACTTAAGAAGTTATATCTACAGTAAAAAAAAATTTCTACCCATAAGGATAACATCAAGACCATATATATTAATTTTTATGAACATTTATGGCAATAAAAGATTCCAATTTTACATAAACCACTCCAAAGTATAGAAGAAGGAACTTCCCACCTCAATCTACAAAGCTAGCACGATCTTGAAACTGAATCCTTCAAGGGCAGTTCAACTGTGAAAAATTCCAGGCTAATTCTTATTCACAAAAATAGATGCAAAAATTTCAAACACTAAATTAGCAAACCAAATCCAGCATACATAAAATAAGCCATGACCAAGTTCTGTTATCTCAGTAATGCAAGGTTGGTTCAGCATTAGAAAAAAATCAACTAATAAAACTCATCACAATATAAAATGAAAGCAGAAAGTCATATAAATATCACTTCCAAGATCTACAAAATAAACAGAATAATTAAACATCCATTCACAATGAAATCCATTCATGATGAAAACACTTATTGAACAAGAAACAGAAGGGAACTCCCCTAACCTGACAGAGGGATATATATTTTAAAATATAATAATCTGCAGTAAATTGAACTTTGGAAAGCTTTTCCTTTTAGATCAAGAATAATACAAGGGCTGGGGATGTGGCTCAAGTGGTGGCGCGCTCGCCTGGCATGCGTGCAGCCCAGGTTCGATCCTCAGCACCATGTACAAACAAAGATGTTGTGTCCGCCGAAAAAACTGAAAAATAAATATTAAAAAATTCTTTCTCTCTCTCGTTAAAACAAACAAACAAAAAAAAGAATAATACAAGAGCCCCACACTGAAGTCTCTGTGAGGCTGATTGGGCCTGACACTAGGCATGCAGTGTACTGTCTGTCCACTTCTAAGGCAAACCCAGGTAATGTGGAGCCACTGTGGTCCTGAATTTGGGGAATCCCTAATTGACAAAGAACATTACCACAAGCCTGTGACTGAGCTCACTGAGCAGGAGAAATATGACCAGGAGCTCAAGAAAATTCAGCTCATCAACACTGCCCCAATGACAAAAACAAACTGTGTTTGAAGATGTAGTGATCAGTAAATTCACCAATATGATGATAAAAAGAGGAAACAAAGTACTGGCCAGATCCCTCATGAACCAGACTCTGGAATCTGTAAAAAGCAAGCAGTTTGAGAAGTACAATGCTACTTCTGGAGAGGAACAAGCAAACATCAAACACGACCCCTAAACCATCTTCCATCAAGCACTAAAAAACAATGAGTCTGTGACTGGGCTGGTACCATCCTTAAGGGTTGCCATTCTACCAGGTCCCCTTGCCCCTAGCCAACTAGTGTTATTGCTTCCTAGCCATGTAATGGATGATCACTGAATGATGGAGAGAATAAGCGCTGATGCTGGAGAAGCTGTCACACAGGCTTCTGCAGGCCTTTCACAACAAGGGCCCTGTGATCAAGAAGCACAACTCGTACAAGAGGGCCAAGGCCAACTGAGCCCTGGCTCACTGCCATTGTTGGTAGAGGGAGAGGAAAGGTTCCCAGAGGAGCCCAAGGCCCTCTGCCACACACACAAACAAAAAACCTCATAAACCACTGCACTTTTGAAAATTACCTGGGAATTAAAAAGTAGTTCATTTTTTAGAATAGAACTGCATGTTTATTGCCTATAAAACCTTCTTTGGGTCTAGAACTGGCTCTCCCTGTGCTATCTCTTTGTAAAGAGGTAAGATTTCTGGGCTGGAGATGTGGCTCAAGTGGTAGTGCGCTCGCCTGGCATGCGTGCGGCCCGGGTTCGATCCTCAGCACCACATAAAAACAAATATGTTATGTCCGCCGAAAACTAAAAAATAAATGTTAAAAAATTTTCTAAAAAAAAAGATTTCTTCCAAGAAACTCAGGGCCTAGTCTTCTCCCATCTCAGAGTAGGCCTTTGGATGCTATGAAAAAGAAGCAATTTTAGTGTTAGAGAAGATTTATTAGAAAATCTTCACCCTGAACTTGTATAACATATTATACAATAACTACCATTCATTAAAACTGACTAGAGGAAAGCTAAAAAAAAATTCAATACAAGAATCAAGAATGCCCATTATCACCACTTTTATGCTCTGGGAATCCAAGCCAGAGCAGTAAATAAGAAAAACAAATAAAAGGTACAATAACTTTTGGGCATGGTGACACATAGCTATAATCCCAGCCACTTGGGAGGCTGAGACAGGAGGATCACAAGTTTGAGACCAGCCTTGGCAGTGAGATCTTGTCTTAAAATAAAAAATGAAAAGGGCTGGGGATGTAGCTCAGTGGTAAACTGCCCCTGTGTCAATCCCCAGTGCCAAAAAGGGGGGAGGAGAGTACAATAATTGAAAAGAAGCAAAACCATTAGGAGTCACAAATGATGTGACTGTACATAGAGAGATCTAGAAGAATCTTCAGGGGCTAGAGATGTGGCTCAAGCGGTAGCATGCTCGCCTGGCATGCGTGCGGCCTGGGTTCGACCCTCAGCACCACATACAAATAAAGATGTTGCATCCGCCGAAAACCAAGAAATAAGGGCTGGGATGTGGCTCAAGCGATAGCGCGCTTGTCTGGCATGCGTGTGGCCCGGGTTCGATCCTCAGCACCACATACCAAAAAAGATGTTATGTCTGCTGATAACTAAAAAAATAAATAAATATTAAAAAAAAAAATAAATTCTCTCTCAAAAAAAATGTTGCTTTAGAAAAATCTTCAGTTTAATTATTAAAATTCTTTTGTGTTTGTGTGTGTGTAGCAGGGATTGAATCCAGGGGTACTTAACCTCTGAGCCACATCCCCAGCCCTTTTTATATTTTATTTGGAGACAGGGTCTCACTAAGTAACTTAGGGACTCACTAAATTGCTAAGCCTGGTTTTGAACTCTCAATCCTCTTGCCTCAGCCTCCTGAGCCACCAGGATTACAGGCATGAGCCATTGTGCCTGGCTAATTATTAAAATTCTTAAGTGAGTGTAAATGGCTGAATAATGCCCTGGAGCTTATGATCCAAAGTCTACATAATAACAATTAAAAGCCGTGAATAAGTTTGGTTATGTGATAAAAGCGAATTATTATCACAGATGGAATTAAGGCTCCTAAACAGCTGATCTTAAAATAGGAAGACTAGATAACACATTTTTTTCATTTTTTAAATTATACTTTTTTATCACTTCATTTATACTCATGGTAATTAATTTTCTTCTTCAAATTTTGGTTAGCATTTTCTTGAACCCATCGGTTTCTTCATTAGAGTTTTGAAAAATTCTTACCCAGTCCAAAGTCATTGGAAATCTGTATTTGTCACAATACTTTTCAGTTTCTGTGAACCTCCTTGATGACACTGGACTTTTAGATATAGCTTTTGGTGCCAGGCACAACGGCACACACCTATAATCCCAATAGTTCAGGAGGCTGAGGCAGGAGGATCGAGACTTCAAAGCCAGCCTCAGCAAAAGCGAGGCACTTAGCAACTCAGTGTGAGACCTGTCTCTAAATAAAATATAAAATAGGGCTGGGGATGTAGCTCAGTGGTCAAGTGCCCCTGAGATTCCTGATACCCACCCTCCTCAAAAAAATAAAAGATAGCTATTTACAAAACCTTCCAGAAAGGCATCAGAATAAAGCAATTTAGCTGTGGCAAGACTAAAACAGCCATGATTAAAGATCCAATGACCATTCACAAAGGATAAAGAAATCGTTATTTCTGCAACATACAATAATTTAACATTACAATTATGACACGACATAGAGTAAGATAGCCAGGGGTGGTAACATATCTGTAATCCCAGCTACAAAGGTATCTGAGACAAAAGGATCATCCCAAATTCCAGGTCAGCCTGGGCAATTTAGGGGGACCCTGTCCCAAAATAATATAAAAAAGGCTAAGAATGTAGCTCAGAGATAGCATGCCTCCTGGGTTCAATCCCCAGTATTGAAAAGAAAACCAAAAACATGTATCAAGACAAATGAAAATTTTAGGACTCTCGTACAATTTTGAAATACATATTAACAATGCATTCATATGGGACTGGGGTTGTAGCTCAATGATAGAGCACTTGCCTAGCACATGTGAGGCACTGGGTTCAATCCTCAGCACCACATAATGGTTAAAAATAATAATTATAATACATTCATACATGCCAGGTGTAGAAGCACATGACTATAAACCCAGCAACTCAGGGGGCTAAAGTAGAGGAATCCCAAGTTCTAGGCCAGTCTCAGCAACTTAGAGAGACCTGTCTCAAAATAAAAAATCAAAAGGGGTGGTACACATCTATAATTCCAGCAACTCAGGAAGCTGAGGCAAGAGGATTACAAGCTTGGCTAGCTTCAGCAACTTATCAAGAACCTAGATCAGGGCTGGGGATGTGGCTCAAGTGGTAGCCCGCTCGCCTGGAATGCATGCGGCCTGGTTCGATCCTCAGCACCACATACAAAGATGTTGTGTCTGCCGATAACTAAAAATAAATAAATAAATAAATATTAAAATTCTCTCTCTCTCTCTCTCTCTCCCCCTGTCTCACTCTCTTTAAAAAAAAAAAAGAACCTAGATCAGGGGCTAGGAATGTAGCTCTAGCGGTAGCGTTCGCCTGATATGCGTGTGGCGCTGGGTTCATCCTAAGCACCACATACAAATAAAATAAAGATGTTGTGTCCGCAGAAAACTAAACAATAAATATTTTAAAAATTCATATTCTCTCTCTCTTAAAAAAAAAAAAAGAACCTAGATCAAAATAAAAAATAAAAAAGACTAGGGATATGGTTTGGTGGTTAAGTGCCTCTGGGTTCAATCCCCAATACCAAAGAAACCCAATGTACTCATACAAATGTAAGTGTAATACATGCCTTTGGTACTTCCAGGGCCCCTCTGGAAATCTCAAAGTTAGCTCTCGAATGAAAAGACTTTATTTAGAATTTGACTTTAGGGGCTGGGGATGTGGCTCAAGCGGTAGGTAGCGCGCTCGCCTGGCACACGCGGGGCACTGGGTTCGATCCTCAGCACCACATAAAAAATAAAAATAAAAAATAAAGATGTGGTCCACCGAAAACTAAAAAATAAATATTAAAAAATTCTCTCTCTCTCTCTCTCTTTAAAAAAAAAAATTTTTGATTTTGGGAAGTTTGTCAAGCATATCAAAAGTATTTAAATATTTATTTAAATAGGATCAAAATGAAATAAAACCAAGGCAAGAAAGAAAAACAGGAAAACTATACTGAATTATGCAGTTGGTCCCCATATAATCATAAGTACCCTTTTAAGTGGGAAAGAGAATCATGTGACAGAATCAGAGATGGCAACTTGAGAAGGATTCAGCCCAGTGTTAACTGGCTCTAATAACAGGGGGAACAAGACAAGCTAAGGGATGTGATTAGCCTCCAGAAACTGAAAAGGGAAAGAAAGTGCATTCTCCCCTAAAGCCCTCAAAAAGGAACGCAGCCTGCCAACACCTCAATTTTAGCCAGTAAGTTTCTAAAGACACAGTCAGTTTCTAAACTACAGAACAGTAAGATAAATCTGTGTCTTTTTAAGCCACTAACTTTGTGGTAATTTGATATAGCAGCTATTTATGAAAACTGCTAGATATGAGATCAATATACAAACATTAATTCTATTTTTATATATCAGCAATAAACAGCTAGAAAACTTCAGAAACTTTATGTATAATAAAATCAAAATTTAAATACTCCCCAAAATATATAAAAACTATGGCCATTATATCTATTCAGAAAACAGTATATCACTATTTTTATTAAGAAACAAATAAACAAATGAACTATATTCATGATTGGAAAACAATACTGTGAAGATGTTAATTCTAACCAGGGAGGGTGGCATATGCCTGTAATTCTAGTGACTTGGGAGATTAAAGTAAAAGGTTAGCAATTTTTGCCAGGCATGGCAGCCCATGCCTATAATCTTAGCAGCTCAGAAGGCTGAGGCAGGAGGATCATGAGTTCAAAGACAACCTCAGCAAAAGTAAGAAAGGTACTAAGAAACTCAGTGAAACTCTGTCTTTAAATAAAATACAAAATAGGACTGGGGATGCGGGTCAGTGGTTGAGTACCCCTGAGTTCAATCCCTGGTACCCCTCCCCACACAAAAAAAAAGGATAGCAATTTTGAAGCCAGCCTGGGCAACTTACCAAGACCTTGTCTCAAAATAAAAACAGAAAAAGTGGTGGGGAAGTGGTACAATGATAGAGCACCCCAGGATTCAATTCCCAATACCAGAGTAAAAAAAAAAAAGATGCAGTTCTCCCAAGTTGATGTATGACTTGATGCAATTCCAGTCAAAATGCTAACGTTTATTCCTACATGAACTTAATTGCTAAGTTCAGATTTATATGGAGATGCAAAATTTCAAAAAACAACCAAAAAGCAAGATTATATATAAAGTCTAATGAAAAAACCATTTAAAAACATTGAGGTATGCCAGGGTCATGGCTCAGTGGTAGAGGGCTTGCCTAGCATGAATGAGGCACTGGGTTCGATCCTTAGCACCACATAAATATAAAAAATAAAAATACTGTGTCCACCTAAAACTAAAAAAAAATAAATAAAATGAGCATTGAGGTATTGCTGGGTGTGGAACTCAGGAGGCTGAGGCAGGAGGATTGCAAGTTCAAAGCCAGCCTCAGCAATTTAGTGTTTCCCTAAGGAACTTTGTGAAACTCTGCAATCCTCCTGCCTCAGTTTCCAAGCAGCTGGGACTGCAAACATGCATCATCATACTCTTGTTGTCAATAGTTTACATTTAAAACACACTTCCTCTAGGGAGGGGCGTGCAGGGAGGTGCTAGAGATTGATTTAATTACTAATGGCCAATTACATAATCAATTATGCCTAGGCAACAAAGCCTAAATAAAACCCAAAAGGATGAGACTCCGAGAGCTTCTGGGTTGGTGAAGATGTACACCTGGAGAGGGCATAAAAGCTTCATGTCCCTTTCCCACATTCCTTACCTCTTCCATCTGGCTGTCTGAGTTGTATTCTTTTCTAATAAGCTGTAATCTAGAAAGCAAACTGTTCTCCCTGGAGTTCTGTGACCTGTTTCAGCAAATTATGGAAACACAAATGGGGTTCTAATTTATAGTCAATCTGGACAGATGTTGTGGATAATGTGGGGATCCACCACTCATGACTGAAGTCTGAAGCAGAAGCAAAGAGTGCAGGAGGTACAGTCTGGTGGGAATGAGCTCTTAATATGGGGGCAGGGGGTGTCTACAGTGACAGAACTGAGTCAAATGGTAGATGGTCAGTGGTTACCTGATGGAGACATGAAGAATTATTGTTGTGGGGGAAAAGTTCATTGCTATGCATAACATAATAATTATGTCAGAAATGAACTTTTATGTGATTACAGAGGAGAGAGGATATGGGATTTCTCTCTCACCCAGAACTTCATCCCCAGCCCTTTCTAAAAACTTTACTTTAAACCAGCATATCTATCAAGGCTGGCCTTGAACAAATGACACTTGTGCCTCAGCCTCTGAAATCACTGGGATTACAGGTATGCCCAGACCCAGGATATGGGATTTCCCTTGCAGTAGTATACACATACAATAGAATTTTTTTTTCAATAAATAATGTGACTTCTTTTTTAAAATTATTATTTTATTTATTTATATGTCAGTCTGAGAATTGAGCCCAGTGCTTCACACATGCTAGTCAAGTGTCCTACCACCGAGCTACAACCCAAGCCCTGGGGTGTTTTTTTTTTTTTTGTAGTACTGGAAATTGAACGGAGGGCCTCTCGTATACTAGGCAAACACTACACCACTTAGCTACAGCAGCAGCTTTTTTAAATTTTGAGACAGGATCTCATAAGTTGCCCAGGCTGGCCTTGAACTTGTGATCCTCTTGCCTCAGCCTCCCAAAGTAGCTGGGAGGACAAGTGTGTACCACTATACCTGGCTACAATGGACTATTACACAGCCTTATAAAAAGATGGAAATCCTGCAATATGAAACAACACAGATGAACCTTGAGGTGATATTGCTATTTGAAATAAGCTTATCACAGGTCAAATCCTACATGATTCTGTTTGTATAAGATATCTAAAATAGTCAAAATCAGAGAGGTGAAGAATGGTGGTTGCCAGGTGTGCTATAGGAGGATGAGGGAATAAGAAGTTGCTAATCACAGAGAATAAAGTTTTAGTAAAAGAAGATGAGTCCTGGGCTGGGGATGTGGCTCAAGCGGTAGCACGCTCGCCTGGCATGCGTGCGGCCCGGGTTTGATCCTCAGCACCACATACAAAGATGTTGTGTCCACCGAAAACTAAAAAATAAATACTAAAAATTCTCTCTCTCTCTCTCCCCCTCTCTCTTAAAAAAAAAAGAAATTACATACAAATAACAAATAAAGGATTAATATTAAAAAATATGTGGGCTAGGGATGTGGCTCAGTGGTAGAGCACTTGCTTCAAATATGTGAATCCTTGAGTTCAATCCTCATCACAAAAAATAAAAATATGTTAAGATCATCCAAGTATCTATGAACAAATGATCAAAATAAATAAGTAAATAAACACATAGTTCACCAGAATTATATAGACATTAAATAAACTGATGGAAAATGTCTGACTTTTTTTAATAGCATGAGGCACCATTTCACACCAAGAAGAATTTTGTGATAATTTACAAGATAAATGACAACCAGAAAGACTGAATAGTTACATAGAATAATTTAATACTGAAAAAAGGAAAATAACAAATTATGAGTACACTATGAGTATAGCTACCTAAGAAAATATGTACAGTTTATTTTATAGCTAAAATGTAGAAAGGATTCATGAAAAATGAAAACAGGTAAAGTGACTGAACGATTGGATTAGGCCAGAAATGTTTTTCTGAAATGATACCGAGAATGTTTCAGTAACATAGAATTTTTAAACAAAGTAAACTCAAATATTTCCTTGCCATTCTAGAGAACAACATAAATACGTCATGACTCCAAGAACTTCTATTCAACTTCACTTTTATTTTTCAATCAGCTAATATTTACCCAGTAACTTCTTGGTGCCAGGCAGCCCAGTAGGCATTGAAGTAGAGAAGAGCAAGACATAATTACTGCTTTTAAACTAGTGGAAACAGACATGCCAACAAGTAATTACAATGTAATGGGATAAGTCTGACAATAAAGTCTTTAAAAGCATTATGGTTTCTCAGAGGAAGGAAAAACAGAAAAATCATAGGGAAGGGAAGCTTTGCATAGAACACTGAATAGGATCTTAAAACAAAAGTGGAACCTTCCAGACAGGACTGAGTTTGTAAAGAGTGGTCTATGCACTATGTGCACTTAAAACGGAGATCGCAGAGTATGTGGTTAGAGAAACAGACTGCTCAAAGGCCTAATCTATGCTAAGGAGTTGAGATTTGATCCTACAGGTTATTGAGATGCCCCCAGAGGCTTTGAACACTAAGTTCCCACAATTGTTTTTCAATTACCTTGGACCTTTTTATTCTATCCCTTCTTCCCTTGAAAAAAATAAATATACACGGGCTGGGGATGTAGCTCAGTGGTAGATCCTTTACCTCATATGTGTGAGGCATTGGGTTCAATCCTCAGCATCACATAAAAATAAATAAATAAAATAAAGGTACTGTGTCCATCAACAACTAAAAAAAAAAAAAACTTAAAAAAGATACATATACAAAAGTATGAAAAACAGAGTGATATTCATGTATCTTCCAACCAAACTTAAATTCCAGGCTGGGGTTGTGACTCACTGGTAGAGTGCTTGCCTAGCAGGTGTGAGGCACTGGGTCTGATCCGAAGCACTAGTGAAGGTATTGTGTCCACCTACAGTTAAAATATATAAGATTTATATATATATATATATATATATATGAAATTAAATTCTGTCCTATTCCTTTTTTAAGTTGTAGATGGACACAATACCCTTATTTATTTATTTATATGTGTAGCTGAGGATTGAACGTCATACTTTACACGTGCTTGGCAAGTGCTCTTACCACTGAGCCACAACCCCAGCCCCACTATTCCTCTTTTAAAGGCAAAAAACATTTCAGATTTTATGAAATCCCACTCCTTCCCATTCTTACCTCCCATAGTTAATACTGATTATTCTTATTATTCCCCTGCATATTGTTCTTTTACTACACATTAATATGATGGTCTTTGTCTAATTTTCAACTCTTGATTCCTCATCAGTAAAATGAAAGCAATAATTACCTTTTTGGGTTACTGGTAGCATTAAAAATTATATGGATAAGGTGCCTGTTTTGGTGATCGGCCTTGAAAGTGACTTAGAGCATGGTGGTACATACTTGTAATCCCAGCTATTCAGAAGCTGAGGCAGAGGATAGCAAGTTCCAGGTCAGGCTCTGCAACTTTTCAGACCCTCTCAAAATAAAATAAAAAGGGCTGGGGTGTTTCTCAGTGGCAGAGGTTTCAATTCTCAGTACCACCATCACCCCTCAAAAAGACTCAAGACCCAGAAATCTCGTTTCCTCCAAGTAAACTATAAGCAACTTTCTGACAGTATACCAGCCCATCTAACAAAATGTTGATTCAACTGAATCTATTCTCCAAAGTTCTACCTGCACCCTTTGTTTTCTGATCTCTCACCCAGTCTCTCATTCCTGCCTCTTAGACTGTGGTACATGAGTGCCTATTTATCTAAAATGGTGGCATCAGGCGCTTTCAGGTGCCTACTTCATCGCATACCAACATTTAACCTTCTGATTTAAAGGCAGAGGGATGTGGAAGAAAGTCTGATGATGTGAGTTTGATGCTTTGGGGTCAGGCAGCTTTTAGTTCAGATCTCTATCATTTATGAGATCATCTCTTTGTGGCTCAAATTCTTCATGCCTAAAATGAAGACAAATTTCCCTACTTCTGGGTAATAACAGAACCCTTACCGTGTTCCAGGAACTCTTTGAAGCATTTACTGAATGTATTAAATCATTTAATCCTAATAAAACTTCAGGAAGATCATTTTTTTTCCCTGTGACTGATGGAAACTAAGTAACATGTGAATAGAGCTAGTGCGTCAAGAGCCAGGATTCAAACCCTGGCAATCTGATGCTTTCTGTTCTTAACCACAACGCTTTGCAGGAGTGCAGTAAAGCTACAATTGCACGATAATTGGGGCGAGGCACATGGCACACAATAGACACTCAAACAGAGCAAAGCATTAGAATTTCCCCTCGGGAGGGAAATGGGGGCAGTGCCAGACTCGGGGTCAAGATCCCGCGGCGGTTACTCTACGCAATTACTGTGTTAGCCACGGGAGTACGTGGTCAACAGGATGCGTGGTAGGCCTGGCTCTGCCACTGACGCCGGGAGGGACCCGGCAAGGTTGGCCTCTTCCCCTGGCCTCTGTTTCGGTAGGCCTCGGGGAGCCTAAGAGAACCGGTAAACAACAGGGGAACCAGGGAGGCCTCTAGCTCTGAGCCGGTCTGGCGGGAAAGGAACTAGGCCCATGAGAGTCCACACGTAATTTCACAAGCGGCTCAAGGCACTCACCCCTCAGAATCCAAACTCCGCGCTCCGCCACCACGGGGGGATGACTGTAGGAAGCCCAATCAGAGTCCAAAAAGGAAGGTCAAGTGACAGTAAATCCTGGGCCTCTAGGGCTGGTTGTGGAGTCTATGTTTTTTTTTTGTATTGCTTAGTATTGATGAAGGGTTTATGTGGAACAAGCATCTGGGATCCGGTCTGTGACAGGATTGAAAATCTCAGCGTTGGCTGGATGTAATGGCGCCCGCCTGAAATCCCAGGACTCTGGAGGCTGCAGCAAAAAATGATCACAAGTTTGAGGCGGGCCTCAGCAACTTAGTGAGGCCCTTAACAACTAGCGAGATCCTGTCTCAAAATAAAAATATTGCATGATCTTGGGGCAGGGGATGTGGCTCAAGTAGTAGGGCGCTTGCCTGGCATGCATGCGCCCAGGTTCGATCCTCAGCACCACATACAAACAAAGATGTTGTGTCCACCGAAAACTGAAAAATAAATATTAAATATATATATATATATATATATATATATATATATATATATATATATATATATTGCATGATCTTATATGAGAAATATAAAAACTAAAAAAAGCTCAAATATACAGATATAGAGAAAACACTGGTGGAGTGCAGAGAGGTAATAGGTAGGTCTGAGGATTCAAAGATGCAGATACACAGAATGAACACATCTAGAGGTCTCATGTACAACATGAGCACTATAAGTAATAAAAATATTCCATATATTGCATTCATGCTTAGTAGTTTTTTAGCCTCTCATCGCAAAAAGAAAAAGAAGGGTTAACTGAAATGATGGATGTGTTTTTTTCTTGACGACAGTAATCTTTTTACTATCTGTATATATACACAAATATATGTATTATGCCTTAAATATACACAATGAAATTTATTTTTCAAAAAGCTGATCTGGGATTGGGGTTGTGGCTCAGCGATAGAACATTCGCCTAGCACTTCCGAGGCCCTGGGTTCGATCCTCAGCACCACATAAAAACAAATAAATAAATAAAAAGGTATTAACAACTACAACTAAAAAAAAAAAAGCCAGTGCAGTGGCACACGCTGTAATCACAGTGGTTTGGTAGGCTGAGGCAAGAGTATCACTAAGCCAGCCTCAAAAACATATCAAATCCCTAAGCAATTTAGTAGACCCTGTCTCAAAAATTAAAAAAAAAAAGGGCTGGGGATGTGGTTCAGTGGTCAAGCGCCCCTAGGTTCAATCCCTGGTAGAAATAAAACAAAACCTGATAATCCTTTTAAATACACAAGAGTTTGAAGCAGGAGGATTGCAAGTTTGAGGACAGACTGGGCAACTTAGACCCTATCTCAAAATAAAAAGATTGGAGGAAATATCTCAGTGGTAGGGCACTTGACTAGCACATGTGAGACCCTGTGTTCAATCCCCAGTACCACAAAAACAAACAAAAAACCCCACAAATATGTTTCTGCTTTATTAGGGACATTTTCTATGTGAAATCTGTCAATTTTTTTTCTACCTTTTCTTTTTCCTAGTCAAGCATTCTACCACTAAGCCACATCCCCAAACCTTTTATTTTATTTTAATTTATATTATTTTTTAGGCTGTCCTCAAACTTTTAAGCCTCCTGCTTCAGCCTCCAAAGTAGCTGGGATTACAGGCATGTGCCATTACACTTAGCTAAAATTAGCATATTTTTAATAGCAAAATAGCCAAGCAAGAAACAGACTATAGACAAGGTAAAGGTATGGACAATCTACAAAAAGAATAAAAAGTCCAGTGATTTGAGTGGCTGAGGCAGGAGGATTGCAAGTTTGAGGTCAACCTGGGCAGCTTAGTGAGATGCTGCCTCAAAATAACAATAAAAAGAGGTAGGGATGTAGCTCAGTGGTAGAGCTCCACTGGATTCAATCCTCAAGAGTGGAAAAAAATGTATAAAGATAAATTAATACTGGGTGCCGTGGCATATACCCATAATCCCAGCGACTCAAGAGGCTGTGGAGGAGGATTGTGAGTTTAAAGGCAGCCTCAGCAACTTCACAAGGCCCTAAATGACTTAGTGAGACCCTTTCCCAAAATAAAAAATAATAAGTACTGAGTATGTGCTTCAGTGCTTAAGCGCCCCTGGATTCAATCCCCAGTACCAAAAGGAAAAAATAATAATAAGATAATGCCAGCAGAAAACAGAGTTTCATTTAGAGGTTTATTTGTCAGGCTGGAATTTTGAAAGAAGCTATTTGAAGAGACTATTATGTCTCTCAGTGAAACCAGCTATTTGGGACCTCTTAGAGACATAAAAATTCTATTGAATGTCTTTTCCAAGAGCCCAACACTGTAAATTTTGAAAAGAGAAACAAATATCATGGTTCCTCCCTGTAATGCCAGTAACTCCAAATGGAACAAGGAGTGTTTTGTTAAGGGCTTGTATTGTGGCCTCAATACATGCAGAGACATCTTGTGATTCTGATTTACAAGAGTGTGAGACAAGAGTTCTCAGTGTCCTTTACCTTGAAGGAGACAATTTTAAGGTAATGGTCCAACAGTTTTTAATAAATGTGAAATGGCATATTTGCCGACTGTCGCGACCCCTTGCCCGCAAGGAAGACGCAACTCAGGAATCTTCTTTCAGCAGTTTATTCAGGCCCTTGATATTTCTTCTAATTCCTGGTCGGATGCCCCTCCCAGCCTTAATAAAGCATCCCAAGCCCCAATGCAAAGCTGCCACGTGGAACTTTCTCACAGGGTGCTGAAAAAACATGCACCAACTCTCCCAAACAAGGAGTTGTTTGTCACAGACCACAGTGGAGCCAGCGCCATCCTGCAATGGCGACCATAAACTGCAGAAGCGGCTCACCACAGTTCCCCCCTTCTGTTTTCTGAAAACAATACAGGCAAGAGTAGAGGTCCTATCCCACTGTGCAGAAGTGGCTGCATAGTATGGCTCAGTCCTAAGGAGGGCCCTTCCCCAGATCTGAAGCCATATCAGCCGACGCCTTTTTTCGTGGGGCGGGGCGTGGACATCAAACCCGCATGCAATAGGACATGCTCTCCTTGAGGTCCACTTCAAGGATCACTCAAGTGCAGTGCCTTGCCTTGCATCCTGCATCGTGACGAAGGTGGACGAAGGGGGACAGCTGAGGCTGAACTGTGGCTGTACACAACGACAAATAAGTTGACAGCACCCTGAAAGAAAGGCACGGACTTTAAGGCGATAGAGAAGCATTATTGTGGAAACCCACCTGCGTGCAATGGCAGCGAGACCGGCAGAGTGCAAGGGCTTTCCAACACTAAGAGAATAACGAGGAAAGACATGCCGATCCCAGTGCAATGTTATAATAACTTGGGGTGCAACGACCATGACAAAGATTTACTGTTTAAGATGTGCAAGCCAGACTTCAGGTGAATTGCCATTTTCTAAAGCTGCAAGAGCTTGGATGATCATAGCCTTATCGTGAGCATTGCGGGCCTTGAGGCGACAGAGAAACCACAAACAGAGAAACATACCGAAGCAACACATTGCACCAAAAATGCCTACCCCCACCCACTCTTTAAAAAAGGAAAAAGCAGAAGATATCCAATCGGTGAATTGACCCAAAGTCACGGGATCAACACGGGTGTTATTCAAGACAGCTATCTGGGTTAGTTGAGACTGGATCATGTCTTCTGCTTCCATGGACCAATTTCCAGCCAAATATTAGCCAATGATGCGGGAAGCATTCCTGGAATCATTAAATCTGACAGAGGTTATGCATAAATGTGCACGTTGGTCAACACAACCCAAAAGCACTGAGTCAGCCAATTCTTCTACCTGAGCTTGGAGTAAATCTATTCTTTGGTTGGCAGCTAAAATCCCTGACAAAATATGTTGATTAATTGTATTTTGGGATTCAAGTATGGTGGAAGTTTGTTGGACAACTTGATTAATGGTGGCAGCAGTTTGTACTTGATTGGCCATAGCCACTCCGGCCGTAACCCCTGCAGCAGCAGACACCGCCACGGCTGTCACTAAAGCCGCTGTGATTCCAAAATCTCTGCGGACTCTAAGTAGCTCAACAATAGTGAATTTATCAGGATCCGCAGTGACCGGGATTGGGACAAAAGTTGGAATTTTCATAACCACTGCTACAGTCCAGGAACCATTCCAACACTCAGATAAGAGACAGGTAGTATGAGAACAATCCAGCATCCCCGAGGAGGTGGCCTTAGCCAAAAGGAATAAGAAGGGCGATTGGACACAGACCATTGCAGGAGGCAATGTGGCATTATACAACAGAGAGTTGAATGAAACAGATGTAAGTCTATTACCTCGTTCACTTTCCCTAACAGTACCAGAAACATTAGCCAGCCAACTTTTGGCTCCTACCAACTGAGCCAGTGCAGAAATATCAGCTGAAGCCCCCTTTTCATTGGAAATCAGCCATTGAAACCAGGACCAACCTACTCCTGTAGAGGAGCTGGCACTATTGTTAAAGTTATAAACATACCTCTTAAGAGAGGGGGAAAGGGAGAAACCTTTAGCAACTTGATGTTTCTCCCAAGAATGATCCTGACAAGGCGTAAATGTTGGGGGGAAACCAAGATTAGGGGAACAGTAAGGAGAGGCCTTGAAATGAGTGGCATCATGAATACTACTAGAAGAAGGAGGCACTGGGATTAGTACCTCGGAGATAATAGCCAAGGTAGTTATGTTAAGAGCAGAGCCGCTGTTTGCGGGGGTCTCTGAGCCTGATTGCTTCCCCGAAACTCCCTTGCTCAATACAGCACTGATAATGCTCCCTGAGACCTGATTGGACCGTAATGGGTCCTCCCAGTTAGTCAAATTTTTGGTCTTAAGGCTAATGCAATTAGCGTTTCTAAGGCTGAAACAAAAAACTCCTGTGAGATTAACTTGAGATTGATTAAAAATTCTCTCCATGTCCCCTCTAGGAGAGGCACAGGGAGCAGACATCTCACATAAGGTAGAAAAAAGAGTGGGGAGGACACTAGAATTACCATGAACCGGCATCGGCATTGGCCATGCCCGTGCCACTGCCCACCACCGCATTGGTGTCACCTGTGCCATCGGCACCAGCACCAGAGCCAGAGCAATTAGCAGAATGAAGATCCTCATCACAGGATTGTTGTGGTATCTCTTGTTGCTGGTCAGTTGATGTCGAGACTCTTCTTGTCAAGCGTTCAGGGACCCACAACGGTTCCGTACGATCCTGGGGAAAAACACATACAGATCCTCGTGCCCATGTCAGCACGGGGTCAGGGCCGTTCCATTGGCCAGTAAGAACATTCTTCCACTTAACATAGCCAATCACAGAGGGCTGAGGGGACACATGTCTATTGGCCGCAGAGCGACCATGAATATCCAAATTCAAAAAATTAATGGTACAGAGAGCTAAGGACAGGCATTCTTTAGGAGTGTGTTCAGCTCCTATTCCCCCTTTTTGTTTTTGTAAAGTTTCCTTTAAGGTGCAATGAGCACGCTCAACAATGCCTTGTCCTTGAGGATTATAAGGCAAACCATGAGTAAGCTGCACTCCCATAGTAGAACAAAAGGCTGTAAATTGTCTGCCAGTATAAGCAGGTCCATTATCAGTCTTAAGGGATGCAGGTGCACCCCATGCTGCCCATGCCTCTAAACAGTGAGTAATGATATTACGTGCCTTTTCTCCCGATAAAGCAGAAGCATGGATAATTTCAGAGCACGTATCAACGGAAACATGCACATACTTAAGGTTACCAAAGTCAGGTATATGTGTCACATCCATTTGCCAAACAACCAATGGCTTTAATCCCCGTGGGTTTACTCCATAATTAGGGGGATGAAGAAATGTGACACATGGGGACATTGCAATACTATCTGCCGAGTATCCGCTCTTGAAATGAAAAAACGCCTGCGCAGCGTTAATGCATTAACATGGAAGTTTTGGTGAAACAACTTAGCCCCCTCTAAGGAGGAAGTCAAGCATATCAATTGACCTCTAGTGGCTAAGTCTGCACAGGCATTACCCTGGGATAACGGACCAGGAAGAGAGGTGTGAGCCCGGATGTGCATTGGATAAAAGGAAGCAGTGCGGTTAGAGATAAGCTGTTGAAGCTGAGTAAAGTAAGCAGACACATTGTGGGCATCACTAATAGCTCCCACGGCCTCCAGGACTTTTAGTGCTTGTACCACATAGCTGGAGTCCGAAATAAGATTAAAAGGAAAAGAACACTGTTTAAAAACTTCAATAACAATTTGTAGTTCTATTCATTGTGGATTTCCAGGAGCAAATTGATGCTGGATAGGGGGAGAGTCATTAATTACATAAGCTCCCATTCCAGACTTGGAACCATCAGTAAAAATGTTAACAGCCCAGGGAATTGGACTGGATGAAGTTACCTTAGGGAAAATGATGGGATGTTCTTTAACAAAATGGAGTAATGGATGAGAAGGGTAGTGATTATCAATACCCCCTTGAAACGAGCAACACAGAATAGCCCAGTTGTCTAGAGTAGCACATAAAACATTAAGTTGAGCTTTAGTGTAGGGTATGATAAGAGAAGAAGGTGATTGGCCGAAAAATTGAATGCTTTGTTGAATCCCTTTAAGTGCCAACACTGCAACAGCATCAGTATAATATTCTAAGAATTTTCCTGGGGATACATGTGGGTGGATCCATAGTAAAGGCCCATCTTGCCACAGTACCCCAGTAGGCTGCCGCATAGTGGCAAGCACACATAACTGGAAAGGTTTATCACTCTGGAGCCTGCATAGAGTGGCATGCTGTATAGCTTGTTCTACTTTTATAAGGGCCGCTCTAGCCTCAGTAGTGAGGCTACGAGGGGAAGCAAGATCTGGATCACCCTTGAGAGTAGCATACAAAGGCTGGATCAGAATATTAGGAATATGTAAATATCCTCTTATCCAATTAATATCTATACAGCAATTTTTGAAAATCATTTAGAGTTTGGAAATCTTGAGTCCTGATGGTAATTTTTTGTGGTTTTAATTTGTCATACCCAATTGTCGCTCCCAAATACCTGATAGAATCCCCCGTTTGAACCTTTTCAGGTGCGATGTGCAGTCCATGTTGAGCCAACAGCATCACGAGTTCTTTATAAGCCTCATTAACTGTCTGTTCTAATTTTGCGGCCAATAACACATCATCCATATAATGAATGATCTTGGTGGAGGAATACTTATGTCTGAGAGGTGCGAGTGCCTTCCCCACATACATCTGGAACATCGTGGGACTATTAGCCATCCCCTGCGGCAACACCACCCACTCAAACCTTTGATCTGGTTCCTCGTGATTACACGAAGGAAGGGTGAAAGCAAAACGTTGTGAATCTTTAGGATGCAAAGGAATGGAAAAGAAACAGTCTTTCATGTCAATAACAATTATATGCCAGCCTTGAGGAACAGAGGAGAGCAGAGGCAGGCCTCTTTGAATGGGCCCCATAAGTTGCATCTGAGCATTAACTGCTCGTAGATCATGCAGTAGGCGCCACTTCCCTGATTTTTTCTTAATGACAAATATGGGAGTATTCCATGGAGAAGTAGAAGGTTGGATGTGACCCAAATCAAGTTGTTCTTTGACTAGATCATGGGCTGCTGCCAGTTTAGCTGAGGGAAGAGGCCACTGAGGCACCCAAACAGGCTCCTCGGTGAGCCATGTTATGAGTGTTTGAGCCCCAGTGGCCCCTAGGAAAAACCCAGACCAAACCTGTTAAGCTTTTGATGACCTTGCACAGGATGCTTACGCCCCTTTAGGTGCCTTCCTAGTCCTAGACCTGGCCTATACCCCATTTTGCATGATATGTTGAGACACTGGGGAATAGTCATTACTAAGAGTGAACCCCATGTCGTTCATCAGATCACGGCCCCATAAAGAAATAGGTAAATCAAGTACATAAGGCTGAAAGGTACCATCATGTCCTTCCAAGTCCTTCCAAGATAGATGTCTATAGCTGATTTGAGGGGCTTGGGCATATCCAAGTCCTCTTAGGGATTGATCAGAAGCCTGCACTGGCCATCCATTAGACCAGTCCTTAGGGGCTATGGTACTAGGATCTGCTCCTGTGTCCAGCAATCCCACAATAGATTTATCTTCTATGCTTAATTCCAAAGTGGGGCGATTGCTCATATCCAGTGACAAATAGGCACAATTTCCTCCGGTGGTACCAATCTCATTTCCCATCCGTGACCTTGAGTCAGCAGGGAAGTGATTATGCAAACTAGGCAAAATAAGCAATTGAGCAATCCGATCCCCTGGGGAGATAGACACAATGCCCCTTGGAGCTTCCACCATAACCTTTACTGCCCCTACAGTATCAGGGTTTATAACTCCGGGGAAAACATGAAGACCTTGTAGGATAGAGGATGCACGTCCAATTAGCAAACCTACAGTGCCAGGTGGTAAAGGCCCTTTGAACTCAGTTTCTACCAATTGGACTCCCATCTTAGGTGTTAATACGAGTCTGGAGGTGGAACAGAGGTCCAATCCCACGGAACCTGTAGTGGCTCTCCGCATCCTTGTCCCAATGGGGGTGTCCCGCCGCATAGTTTTTGGCGGCCTGCTCTACCGCACCCTCTAGCACAAAGGCTCTCCAGTCCAAATATTTACCTGGAGAAACACAAGCCCAAACAAGGCTAGCCCAATCAGAGGAAGTCATACAGTATCTAGACAGACTCTCCACCTGAGTTAGTGTGAAGGCGGCATCCACCACATAAGTGCGCACAGACTCCGCCAGGGTCTTCACAATTTTGAAATCTAAGGGCTCATGGAATCTTCCCCTATTGTCATCCTGAAAAACTGGATAAGTAAGACCCATCTCAGCGTTAACAGCCCTCCATGTTTGGGCATGGAAAGCTCTCCTCGAAACACCCCCACCGTACGGCGGCGGATCCGGAGGATTATTTTTCTTGAGCTCCTGTTTATTTTTGTTCCCTTCTCCTATAGTTAGACTCCCTAGCTGACGAGACAGTCTCCCGAGCTCCTCCTCCTCATCCTCCTCCTCTTCTGACCCACTTTTGCATGGGAGTGTGCGCAGCGTACTGAGATCTGGATACAATCGTTTCCTCCCCCGTTTCTCGCTCCGCACACACCCTTCCTCCTGAAATACCTCACTTCGTGCCAGAGACAATCGCCTCCTCCCCTGTTTCTCGCTCCACACACTCCCATCCTCCTGAAATACGTCTCTTCGTGCTGGAGACAATCTCCTCCTCCCGTGTCTCGCTCCGCACACTCCCACCCTCCTGAAATACCTCACTGCCTGCCGTTTCTGATCTTTCCTCATGTAATTGCTCTAAAACTTCTTGTCCTTTAGTAAGTGCTTCCTGACATCTGCCATCTGCAAGGCAACTACGGATCATCTTTCAAAGGGGTATCACCCCACCCTCTAATATGCCCTGCTCAGAAGTAAAGTCAAGATCTGTGCCTACCTTATCCCAGCTAGGTATAGTAAGGCTGCCCGAGAACGCAAACCACGGTGCAGCAATATCTGTCTTCTGTAAAAATCTCTGTAAAGTACTACGTTTCACTTCTAGGCCCTTGGAACGTAACAGGTCATCTAGGGCCAGGAGAAGCGGACTTGAAGATACGGCACCCATGACACAACAAAAGACGCACAAAAAACAAAAGTGAAAGTAAGAGCGAAAGTACACAGTGCAGCTGCAATAAGATGTAATGCTCTCTCTGGCTTTACAGAGGAGCTATGCCGCTTTGATCGCGGGTCCCGCTTACCTGGGACTAACCCCCGCTTTGATCGCGGGTCCCACTTACCTGGGACTAACCGGTGCACCACCCCTGACTGCTGAAAGTTCTGGTTCCCGGGTTTTCAGCACCACTTGTCGCGACCCCTTGCCCGCAAGGAAGACGCAACTCAGGAATCTTCTTTCAGCAGTTTATTCAGGCCCTTGATATTTCTTCTAATTCCTGGTCGGATGCCCCTCCCAGCCTTAATAAAGCATCCCAAGCCCCAATGTGAAGCTGCCACGTGGAACTTTCTCACAGGGTGCTGAAAAACCATGCACCAACTCTCCCAAACAAGGAGTTGTTTGTCACAGACCACAGTGGAGCCAGCGCCATCCTGCAATGGCGACCATTATCTGCAGAAGCGGCTCACCACAGCCGACCAAATCATCCCATACTAAGAGGACTGCTAGAAGTTTGGCCTAGTGTGATGATACTTCCATCTTGCTCTTTATCAGGGATGTCCTGGTTAAGAATTGGAAAGCAGCAACATTCCACTGAGCTCTACCACATGTGACGCCTGGCAGTGGGATTCATATTGTCTATGAGTTCAATTGCTGTCCAATCCTTTAATCCCAAGGAAGCTTCCAGGTAGCCAGGGGATCTGCAGGAGACTGAGTTTCTCCAGCAGCATTATATCTGGCAAGAGACTAATGACAGAGGAAGCCACCAATTACTGTAGGTGGAATGTAATACTATAGGGACCAGGTTGGGCTTCATTCAATCTTAAGGAGGCTGTGCTGAGCTTGTGGGGTACAGTTTCCATGATCTTAAATATACTAGGCAGCTAGGTATGGAAGGTCACAGGCTCAAGGTCTGCAAGTGCCTCTATTTCCCGGAGAACCCAGTATGGAGCTACTTATTTTTGATTTAATGATATACAGCAGGAGGCAAAGAATGTAAGTAGTTTCTTGCATCAGAAGCCCTGGGGCAACTTCTGGTCATCATATGTGGTTTGGAGATGGCAGGAGGCCTGAGAAGAGGTTGCCAAAGCCTCTTCAGTACAAGAGTTTCTGACAGTACTAATGGGATTGCCTGATGATTTTTAATTTGAAAGTGAAACTTGTAAATGAACAATATGCTGCTACGAGAACCCCCAAAAGATGTTGGATTTATATGTCTATAATGGGTGGGTCAGATAAGTTTCCTTGAAGAACATCATCAGTGTAATGTCACACCTGTGCTCCTGGAGAAAAGCCAGTGCAGACAAGATCAAACTCTATGTGGTGGTAAACTGTACCCTGAGCTTAGAAAATGGACATTGTGTTCCTTCAGAGACAAAGGCAAATTACAGCTGAAAGCTTGTCGAAATAGATCCTGAACATATCATACTAACCAAAACTATAAAAGCAAATTATTTACAAGTTGCTGATTGGTTAGATTCAGTAATTTTAGTAATATTAGATACCAGGTGCAGGAGTCCTAATGAATGGGAACACAGAAAGAAGAATATAGTAATCAACCAGGCATGGTGGCACACAACTATAATCCCAGCAGCTTGGAAAAGGCTGAGACAGGAGAATCACAAGGTCAAGGTCAAGGACAGCCTCAGCAATTTAGTGAGGTCCTAAACAACTTATGAGACCCTGTGCCTAAAAAAAAAAAAAAAAAAAAAAAAAAAAAAAAGAGGGGGGTTGGGAATGTAGCTCAGTAGCAAATTGCTCCTGAGTTAAATCCCAGTACAGAGAGAGGAAGAGAGAGAGAGAGAGAGAGAGAGAGAGAGAGAGAGAGAGAGAGAGAAAGAGAGAGAGAGAAAGAAAGAGAGAGAGAGAGAGGAGGGAGAGAGAGAGAGAGAATGTAGTAATCCATTAAAAAGCACCCACTATGAACAAACTGTTCGTGTCTTCCCGATTTCATATGTCAAAATCCTAGCACCTAATGTGGATATTTTTTTTTAAGATAGAGCGTTTGAGGAGGTAATTAGGTTAATTGAAGTCATAAGAATGGACCCCTAATCTGATAGAATTGTTTTTCTCCTAAGTCTGCACCAAAGGTAGAGATCAATGAACCTTCCTTCCTTCCTTCCTTTCTTTTTCTTTCTTTCTCTATTTCTTTTCTTCATTCCCTCCTTCCTTTCTCTCTCTCTCTCTCTCTCTCTCTCTCTCTCTCTCTCTCTCTCTCTCTCTCTCTCTTTTGTAGTGCTAGCAATGGAACCCAGAACCTTACACATAGACGGCAAGCACTCTACCACTGAGCTACACCCCCAGTCTAATATAAGATTCTTTTAGGGTACTGGGTACCATGACTGGGGAATTTAAGCAACACTACAATTTAAGTGAGGTACATCCATTCTTTACATGAAGTTACCTTTTAAAGTTTTTTAGGCTTAATTTATTTTTCTTCTGCATTACTGGGAATTGAATTTGGGGCATTCCACCCTGATCTACATCCCAATTCCTGTTTGTTTTATTTTGAGATGGGGGTCTCACTAAATTGCACAGGATGACCTCAAACTTGAGATTCTCCTGCCTCAGTCTTCAGAGTCTTTGGTATTACAGGTGTGTGACATCACGCCTGGCTTACATACGTTTTTTAAGACTATAGGGGGCGTTATGTTTAAATTCGGTGAAATACCCATACAGGTATAATATGTATAATTATTGGGGCACTGCAATTTGTGCCCCAATATTGATTAGCCCATAAAGTTTTGTCAATTGGTACTTTTTAGGAAAGCTAAAGTTAACTTAGAACCTAGATTGTAGAGGAACAAAAGCTAAACAGTGTCCCCTTTTTAAATCATATAAATTCAGTATAGAAATATTATTATAGGAATTTTTGATTTCCAATTGAATCAAATTAAGGGCCTCTGTTTTAATGTAGTTATATGTTGTCAAATGACAAAATTACAACAATTTAAAGATCTTAATTAGCCTTTTTTTTTCAATTCTAGGATCCAGCAACACTTAATTCTATAAAATTGAATGATTGTAATCTCAGCAGCTCTGGAGACTGAGGCAGGAGGATCTCAAGTTCAAAGCCAGCCTCAGCAATGGAGAGGCACTAAGCAACTCAGTGAGACCCTGTCTCTAAATAAAATACAAAATAGGGCTGGGGATGTGGCTCAGTGGTTGAGGAACCCTGAGTTCAATATCTGGCACTCCTGCCTTCCCCCCCCAAATTGAAAGAATGTTCTAATGGGCCCAGCAGAAGAGGCTGCTTTTTCTTCAGAAGACTAAGAATGGAACCACTATATGATCCAGCTATACCACTCCTTGATAAAGAATTAAAGTCATCATATTATAGTGATACATGTAAGCCCATGATTATAACATACAATTCACAATAGCCAACTATGGAACCAGCCTATGTATTCATCAGTGTATGAATGAATAAAGAAAATGTGGTAATATACATTCAAGTTTTATTAAGCCATAAAGACAAATATTATGTCATTTGTAGGAAAATGGATGGAACTTCAGAACATTATGTTAAGTGAAATAAGCTATACTCAGAAGGTCAAGGCTTGTATGTTTTCTCTCATATGTGAAAGCTAGAGAAGAAAAAGGAAAAGAAAGTTGGGGAGATCTCATGAAAACAGAAGGGAGATTAGTAGAGGAAAGACACAAGGGAGGAGGGGAGGGAAAGGGGAATACTGGAGAAAGATAATGATCAAATTATATTGTAATATTTTGTGCATGTATGAATATGTAATAATAAATTCCACCATTATGTACAACTATTAATGCACTGATATGATATAAAATATGGAAAAAAATAAAAAGTTGGCTTTATAGACAGAGAAAGACTGAAGAAAGCAGAAACAAACAACAAAAAGTGGATTGGTCCTTTCAAAGTAAATTTCCTTGTAAGGCAAACAAAGAAATACAACAATAGAAAAGTAGCTGATTCATTTTAACATCAGTTTACCTCAGATTATTTTTTGTAAGGATTAAAGGATTAAAGGATGAAAGCAGAGGGAACTTCAATTTCATGCCAATTGAAACTTGCCTGTTTAGGAAACTTGGCTGTTTCTCTTTCTCTCTCTTTCTAGCTCTCTGTATTTCCAGGAAAGTCAGACATAGAACCTCAGCATGAGTGACTTCATTTTGGGGCCCAATGCAGGAATTTACTCTGTCTCCTGTAATTTTTTTTTAGCAATGTCATATAGAGAGATAAATTATATGTGATACATGTGGGTTACAAGTATGTGTCATGTATAATTTATTCTGTGTTTATGTTTATAAAATAGATATTATATACATACATGATTTTTTTTACTTTTTATTTTCTCTTCCTCTACATAGGGCACCCCCCACACACAAACACTTTTTTTCTTTCTGTCTTAGCCTTTTATCAGCCTGACAGGATGGTTTTTAGTTTCTGTCTCGAGCTGATAAGAGGAAAGGGGAGGGGAAGGGCCTGGAGCCACAAGATGCCAGCTTCTCCTGAAGTGGCCCCTATCTCCAACCAACCTATTCTGTCCTCCATTTTTTTTTTTAGTCTTAAAGAAAATCTATTTTTTAAAATATTTTTTAGTTGTAGATGGAAACAATATCTTTCTTTCTATGTGGTGCTAAGGATTGAACCCAGTGCCTCACACATGGGAGGCAAGTGCTCCACCACTGAGCTACAGGTCCTTAAATAAAAAAAATTTTTTAAGAAAGAGAGAGAATTTTAATATTTATTCTTCAGTTTTAGGCAGACACAACATCTTTGTTTGTATGTGGTGCTGAGGATCGAACCAAGGGCCGCAAGCATGCCAGGCGAGCTCGCTACTGCTTGAGCCACACCCCCAGCCCTCCTTAAAGAAAATCTTTTAGAATAAAAACCAAAGTTTTTATTCCCCCCATCAACTGTCACTTTTTTCTTTTTGTCTCCCGTCTGTCCCCAACCAATTCTTCCTCACCTTCCCTTTGAGTATTTACCTGATAAGCTCCAGTTTGTTTCAAGCAGCCTCAGTGGAAAGCATTCTATATCCAAAAGAACAATGATGCCGTAGCCTCATTTGATGACAATTTGGCTTTGTCAAAAGACACACGACAAATTTAGTTTTAACTTTAATTGGTTTTTAAAAATTAGTTGTTAAGCAAGACACTGTGGCATATACCTGTAATCCCAGTAGCTCAGGAGGCTGAGGCAGGAAGATCACATGTTCAAATCAAACCTCAGCAACATAGTAAGGCCCTAAGCAACTCAACGAGACCCTGTCTCTAAATAAAATATAAAAAAGGGCTGGGGATGTGGGTCAGTGTTTAAGTGCCCCTGAGTTCAATCCCCAGTACAAAAAAAAAATAATCCTACAAATTAATTGAATATTAATACAAATAATTTAATAAAAATAAATTGAATATTAATCATACAAATTAGGCAGCCATGATGACACATGACACATGCCTGAAATCCCAAAGACCTGGGAGGCTGAGGCAGGAAAATCACAAGTTTGAGGCCAGTCTCAGCAACTTAGCATGACCCTCAACAATTTAATGGGTCTCACTAAGCATGTTTCAAACTAAAAAAACTAAGGATTGGGGCTGTAGCTCAGTGGTAGAGCACTTGCCTAGCACATGTGAGGCACTTGGCAATCCTCCATATCATATTAAAAATAAAGAAAATAAAAGTATTATGTCCATCTACAACTATAAATAAATAAATAAGCCAACAAATAAATAAATAAATAAGAAAAGAGGGTTAGAGATGTAGCTCACTGGGAAAATATCCCAGGGTTCAATTCCCAGTAGCAAAAAAAAAATGTACAAATTAGCAAATTTCCTAATTGACTTTTTAATTCAGAATTCACAAATAAATCAGCATTCTACAGAACTAAATGATGGCTCCCACCGGGCAACAGCAGAATGGTAGGTTTTGTAAGGTAGGAACAAGGAAAGAGAACAGTAGAAAAATTATTGGTTAACATCAGGTTACTTTGGATTACTTGTTGTACTATTTGGTATTGGGAATGGAACTTGGTGCTTACCCATTGAACCACTTCCCGGTCCTATTTATTTATTTATTTATTTAGGTGGTGCTGGGGTTGAACCCAGGGACTTAGTGCATGCTAGGCAAGCACCCTACCAACTGAGCTGTACCTTCAACCCCCTTTTTATTTTTTGAGACAGGGTCTCACTAAGTGGCTTAGGGCCTCAATAAATTGCTGAGGCTGGCTTTGAATTTGTGATCCTCCTGCTTCAGTCTCCCAAACCACTGGGATTACAGGCATGCATGGGCTAGCACACTTGATTTGGATTCCTTTTTGGGAGGGTAAAACCGAAGGGACTTCTTCATTATTCTGACTCAGACTTTGCCCTCATGAATAAATTGATGCATTATCACAGAAGTGGTTAACATGGAAATGGGTTTGTTATAAAAGTTAATCTGAAGCCTGTCCTTGTGTTGCCTGTCAGTAATCCCAGCAATTTGGGAGGCTGAGACTGGAGCTCAAGGCCAGCATGGACAACTTGGAGAGCCCCTAAGCAATTTAGCAATACACTGTCTCAGAATAAAAAATAAAAAGGGCTGGGGGCTAAGTGGTCCCTGAGTTCAATCTCTAGCACCAAAGATAAATAAATAAATAGGGCTGGGGTTGTGGCTCAGTGGTAAAGCACCCCTGGGTTCAATCCCCAGAAAAAAGAAAATAAGTGAATTTGTCCCTCTCTTGTTCCCTCTTGCCCTCTTTCCCTTCTGCCATAGGATAAGCACTCAACATATATTGGCCTCTTGATCTTGAACTTTCCCCAAACTAATTATTGTTATCCCTTCTCTTCTTATCCTAATAGATTTATAGTTTAAAAAAATACTTTACTATAAACTACTTTAGCAGGGGTTTGGAGAAAACAATCTAGATGTCCATGTTTAATGTGCAAGGAACTCCTGTACTTCCTAATTCTTAAAAATGATTTACATAACATTCCCTGGAAACTGTTCTCATCCAATATGTTAGCAGCCTTCTGTTGGCCTCCCCCTCATTAAAAGGCCTCAAAAGAGATTTCTTAATCTGCCTTTCTTTGCCCTTAAGGGCCACAAAGCTGCTAAAATAAATTACAATTATGCTTGTCCCAAGCCCATTACTTGGACATGATAAATCAGTGAAAAAGAGACACTCACTTTCTTCTAGGGAACTAGATATACTCAAAGGACCTGGGCTCACCACAATTTCACAAATGCATTTCACCTTCTTGGACATGCCTTGCCTTTGCTGACAGTCAATATTAAAAATTTCAAATACAAGACCTCAATTCTTATTTACTGAGTAAGTAAATAAATTTTTTTTAGTTGTAAATGGACACAATGTCTTTATTTTATTTGTTTATTTATTTATTTTTGTGTTGCTGGGGATCAAACCCAGGGCCTCACACATGCTAGGCAAGTGCTACTACCACTGAGGCACAACCCAGCCCCAAAACCTCTATTACATTTTAACTCAAGCTAACAGCATTAAATAATTGTCTTGGTCTTAAAACCTAAAAAGTTTTTTCTTCACTTTAACAAGTCCTTGCAATCTGAGCAGTAGGTATTCCTGATTACAGAAAGGACTTTGTTCTTTTTTGCTGTTGGAAAAAAAAGGCGGGGATGGAGTTGTGGCTCAGCAGTAGAGCACTCACTTACAACATTCAAGGTCCTGTGTTTAACCCTCAGCACCACATAAAAATAAATAAATAAATAAATAAATAAATAAATAAAATAATGGTATTGTGTCCAACAACAACAACAACAACAAAAATAAATAGATATTTCTTTAAAAATATTTTTTAGTTGTAGATGGACACAATATCTTTATTTCTTTTATGTGATGCTGAGATTGAACCCAGAGCCTCACACATGTGAGCATGTGCGACAGGTGCTCTACCACTGAGCTACAGCCCCAGCCTTAAAAAATATATTTTTTTAAAGGAGCTGGGCATGGTGGTGTAATTCTAGCTACTTGGGAGGCTGAGGCAGGAGGATCACAAGTTGAAGGCCAGTGTCAGCAACTTAGTGATACCCTCTCTAAAATAAAATGGGCTCAGTGGTATAGCACCCCTGGGTTCAACAATCCCCAATATCAAAAACAAAAAAAAAAATTTTTAATTGACCTTGGTCATACAGACCCAGACTAACAGAGCAACTCCCTATTTCCCCCTTGTAACTTGCCCTTTTAGCATCTGCTGTGCCCTCAGTCTATGTTCTGTGGTGAAAACATCTATCCTGGTCCACTTACCATTAGTTCAGTTTTCTTCCTGGATCCCCTCTAAATGGGTGTGCTTACCTTAAGTACATCTTTTCATCTAAAAATCAAAACATACTGATGTGATAAACAAACTTAGAGGTAAATTAGCAGCATGGTTATCTTAGCCATTGCTGTCAGTTACCTTCAGACAAGTACCAAAAAACTTATGATAAATTTTGTATTTCTTTGCACTGTATGATGTTTTTATGTATTAAAAAAAGAAAACAACAACAACAACAAAAAAAACAAAACCACAATTCTTATCTACTGAGTAAATAAATATTGCATTTTACTCATCTTTGCTGATAATAATATCCTACACAGGCACCAGATAAGCCCAGCATCTTTACTGCTAATGCCAACTTACTAAAAACCTAAAAATTGTTTTGCAGATTTTTTCGTATACTTCTGCTTTCACATATCTTACTCCCTTTTGTTGGGGGAGGGGAGGGAGAAGGAGAGAAAGAGAGAAAGAGGAAGGAAGCAAAGAAAGAAGGAGGGAAGAGAGGGAGGGAGGGAGAAAGGGGATGAAACCCAGGGGTGCTCTACCACTGAGATACATCCCCAGCCCATTTTAATTTTTTATTTTGAGAAAGGGTCTAGCAAAATTGCCTATGCTGGCCTCGAACTGGTGATGCTCCTGCCTCAGCACTGGGAGCCACTGGGATGACAGGCATACAGGCCACCACATTCCCATCTTTTTTGTTAACAAAATCCTGATTTTTGCCTGGACATCTATGTTCCCACCTCCAACTGAGGCTATCCCCAGCTAAAGGGCAAGTCTTTTTTTGTTGGTACCGGGATTGAACTTGGGGCACTTTAACCACAGAGCTACATCCCCAGCACTTTTTGGTATTTTTATTTAGAGACAGGATCTCACAGAGTTATTTGCCACCTCACTAAATTGCTGAGGCTGGTTTTGAACTCACAATCTTCCTGCCTTGGGCTCCGAAGCCGCTGGGATTACAGGCTTGAGACACCAGGCAAGGATTGCATAGGCACCCTCTCCTGGGTAGGGATTAGTCCAGCCTAGACATGTGATGTGGTTCTAGCCAATGAGATACAAGAGCAATTTTATAGTGAGGCTTCCAAGAAAAGCTCCTACATTTCCATAAACAGACTCCCATTCTCTTTTTCTGATCAATGTTGGGTCTGAATGTTGTCCCTGGAGCTGTAGTAGCATTCTCCTGGCTGGGACAGAATCTAGTCTGGGGAATATAGAGGAAAAAAGACAGGACTCTGGGTCCTCCACAACATCACTGAATATATCAGCCATGGGTATGCCCTGTGTCAGGAAATCTGACTCAATGAGGTAATAAATTGTACTGGTTTGTTTATTTATTTATTTATTTGATATCAGGGTTGGAACCCAGGGGGGCTTAAACACTGAGCAACATCCCCAGCCCTTTTCATTTTCTATTTTGAGACAGGGTTTGCTAAGTTGGTGAGGCTAGCTTTGAACTTGCAATCCTCCTGTCTCAGTCTCCCGAGTCACTAGGATTATAGGTGTGTGACACCACACCCAGCTTGCTCTAATTTTTAGAAGCCAAGTTGAAGTTGAGAATTTTATATATATACTTTTTTTTTCTGTTTGAATCTTTAGATTCTCTTTCCACTCCTTCCAAGAATTGGTTGGTTGGATTTGGCCAGTGGCATGCATATGCTGTAGATCAAAGGGTAGGAGCCAGGTCATGGTTCAACACTGACCACATCTTTGACCAAGATTTAAGCTCTTGCCAGATCGCCTTTCTAGTATAGTTATGCATCTTAGTTTGTTTTATGTTTTCATAACAAAATACCGGAGCCCGGGCACTTTATAAAGAGGTTGAAGATGGATAAGGTGGCACATGCCTGTAATGGTAGCTACTCAGGAGGCTGAGGCATGAGGATTGCAAATTCAAGGATTGATGGCAATATAGTAAGACCCTGTTTCAAAAATAAAATAGAAAGGTCTGAGGAATAGTTTAGTGGTAGAACACCCCTGGGTTCAATCCCCTGGGGAATGGGAAGAAAGAACGAAAAGAGGTTTATTTAACTCACAGTTTTGGAGCCTGAAAATCCAGATCAGGCAGCCTCAGCTATTTGGCCACTGGTGAGTGTCTCGTGGCTATGTCACAATATGGCAGAGAAGTCGAAGGGAAAGAGCCAAGCCATGGTGTGGTCTTTATAACAACTTGTCCTTGTGAGAATTAACTCTGTAAGACCATCACTCATCCCTTTTGAGGATCATGCTTCCATGATCTAATGACTTTCCCTCAGGCCCCACATCTTAAAGTTTACACCACCTAAACTCTGCCACAGTAAGGATGAAGCCTCCAGTACATGAACATGTGGGGGGACATGGTCAAACCATATCCAAATCATAGCACTGTCCTTCTCATCGGATCTCAATAACCACTCCTTTCCATTACCCTGTCAAGTATGGTGGTAGCTTTTATCTATGACCGGTTCCATCCCTTTTTGATTCCTTGACCCTTTCTGTGTATTTATAAATAATCCCTTCCTCAGGGGAAATGTCTTCTTTTGAGTGTGTCCTCTTTTTTCTTCTAGGACCCTGACTGGTATGTTGGATTACTGTCCACCTGCCTGAACCTGTACTGGCTTTAAGGTCATCTTACAATCATCTTTTACATATATGGATCTGTTTCTTGGTTTCAGGTCATGAGATTTCTTACATTCTGCACAGATGGTGAATTTATTGCTTTCATCAAAATATGTACCCTTCCAATAAATCTGTCAATATTTTTATTGATTTCAACTATAAATTTTGGGTTGCTCACGCTTATGGGAAAATAACGAGGAGAAACAGATCCCCAAATATCTGGATTCATGACTTTTACATGCCTATAAGTGTCTTCTAAAGAAGCCTTCTGAGATGTCCCAGATGAAAATAGATCAGATAGGGTTTGATGCTGACATTTTAGATATAACATCAAAGACATGATCCATGAAAGAGAATGGACAAACTGGACTAGGTGTGGTCATGGTGGTAGAAACCTGTAATTCCAGCGAGGCTGGAGGCTGAGGAAGGAGTACCACAAATTCAAGGCCAGCCTGGGCAAGACCTTGTCTCAAAGTAAAAAATAAAAAAAGCTGGGGACATAGCTCAGTGGTAGAACACTTGCCTAGCATGAGTGAAGCTCTAAGTGTAATACCTAGTACTGTTAAGGAAAAAGAAAGAAAAAAAAACGAGGGTTGAGGATGTGGCTCAAGCAGTAGCACACTCGCGGCCCCGGTTCAATCCTCAGCACCACATACAAACAAAGATGTTGTGTTCGCTGAAAACTAAAAAATAAATATTAAAAATTCTCTCTCTGTCTCTCTCTGTCTCTCTCTTAAAAGAAAGAAAGAAAAAAAAACGAATAAGCTGGACTTCACTAAAATTAAAAACTTCTGTTCCAAGATCCAGACTCTATGCTCTTATAGTCCCTGATATTGAGGAGTCTAAAGCAGGAGAATCACTTGAGCCCAGGAGTTGCTGGCCAGCCTAGGCAGTGCTACCAAAAAAAATAAAATCGGCTTTGTGAAAGATACTGTCAAGAGAAGACAAAGACAAGTCACAGACTGGGAGAAAATTTTTGCAAAAAACATATCTTGTATTAGATGGTTATTAAAAATATACAAAAAGGGATGGGGTTGTGGCTCAGTGGCAGAGTGCTCATCTAGCACATGCAAGGTCCTGGGTTTGATCCTTAGCATCACATAAAAATAAATAAATAAAATAAAGGTATTTTGTTCAACTACACTAAAAAATATATTTAAAAATTATACACAAAAAGCTTTTAAAACTAACAAAAAGAAAACAATCTGATTTTTTTAAAGAGAGAGAGAGAGAGAGAGAGAGAGAGAGAGAGAGGGAGAGAGAGAGAATTTTAATATTTATTTTTTAGTTTTCGGCGGATACAACATCTTTGTTTGTATGTGGTGCTGAGGATTGAACCCAGGGCCTCGCACATGCTAGGTGGGCGCTCTACTGCTGAGCCACAACCCCAGCCCCAACAATCTGATTTTTAAAAAGGCCAAAGACTTTAACAGACACCTCCCCTAAACAGATGGCAAATAAGCATATGAAAAGATGCTCCACAATATATGTCATAGGGAAATGCAAATTAAAACAATAATAACTACCACTACATACCTATTAGAATGGCCAAGATCCCGAACACTGACACTACCAAATGCCAGCAAAGATGCAGAGTTCATTCACTGCGGCTGGAAATGCAAAATGGTACTGTTACTTTAGAAGATAATTTGGCAGTTTCTTTTCTTTAGTCTTTTCTTTTTGGAGGGAGTGTGTGGGTGGGGGGAATGAGGATTTAACCTGGGGGCAATTTACCAATAAGCTACATTCCCAGTCCTTTTTAAAAAAATTTTGAGACAGGGTCTCCTAAGTTGATTGGGGGCCTTGCTAAGTTGCTGAGGCTGATATTGAACTTGCAATCCTTCTGCCCGAGTCTTCTGAGCTTATGGGGTTACAGGTGTGCACCACAGCTTCTTTCTCCTTTTTTCTTTCTTCTCTTCTCTATTCTCTCTTCTTCTTCTTCTTCTTCTTCTTCTTCTTCTTCTTCTTCTTCTTCTTCTTCTTCTTCTTCTCTTCCTCATCCTCCTTCTTTTTCTTCTTTTGTACTGGGAATTGAATTCAAAGGTGCTTTACCCCTCAACTACATCTCCAGTTCTTTTTATTTTTTATTTTGAGACAGTGTGTCACCCATTTGCTAAGGCTGGCCTCAAACTTGTGAATCTTCTACCTCAGCTTCTTGAGTTGCTGGGACGTTTGTTAGTTTCTTATAAAACAAAACACACCCTTCCCATACAATCCAGCAACTATATTATTATTTCATCCAGATGAAAAATTATTGATCATATAAATAGAAATGTATGTTCAATAATGTACAGAAATACCACCATATGCAAAATAGAATATGCCTTTGTCATCGAAGAGTTGTTAAAAGTTTTCATACCTCAGATTTTTTTTTAAAGAGAGAGTGAGAGAGGGAGAGAAATTTAATATTTATTTTTTAGTTATCATCGGCAGACACAACATCTTTGTTTGTATGTGGTGCTGAGGATCGAACCTGGGCCGCACGCATGCCAGGCGAGCATGCTACTGCCTGAGCCACATCCCCAGCCCCATACCTGAGATTTGAAATAGCCTGTCCTTTAATGTAACTGGATGTATACTTAATAGGTCAAACAGGAAAGAAAGTCTATGAATCCCCTCAGACATAATAAGACTTTCACTATACATTCAGCTAAGGTGGGAGGGAAAATGATGAAATAGGATTTTGAAAATTAAATTGGTTAAGTAACCTGATTCAAGCAGCCTAGATCTTGCCCAAAGTCCCTGCAAGTACAAGATGCATATTATCAAAGGGCCAAGACTTTTTCATCTTGAAATATTCATAGATTGCCCCACGACACTTCCCCATTATACTCCCTGGGGAACCAACTTAAAAGAAATCACATATTAAATGACAGTCTACTAAATTACTGTAAAGCATTTTTTAAGAAGTGTGTCATGTTGAGGAGCTAGCACACTGTTTTTGTTGGTATTTTTCTTAGTGTCATGCTTTTCATTGGGGGACAATGTTAGTCACAAGCCATTTGGACGCCAATGGGAGATCCACATGGCCCCACCACAGTTGTTTTATCACACACCTGCCCACCACTGCTCTAGGCCCACTCCTCAGCAGGCTCCAACTTCCTAGTATCTGTGTTCTGCACCATTTTCATAAAAACCAGTCAATCAAGGCACTGTCTGGAATACTCATGATCAGCCACAGAATATCCAAAGATTCTCCAGTGCCACCTGGTCATGGGAATTTCAAAAACTCCTTGGTATTTATCTAGCCATTTTTCAGGGATGAAGTTGGAGTCACTGTGGGTTTAAATTCACTCTGGAACCATTAAATGGTGAGGAAGCTCATTTCAATGAAATCTCTGGAGAACTCTCACAGACAAGGCTTCCCAAATAGTGGCCAAAATATCACATGAATCCAGGCCCATTGAGGTCTACAATGTGACGTCCATGTGTGTTTTGACTCTCAATTATGGCTGCCAAGTCTTTCAGAATAAAATCATATGATATACGGGCTGAGATCCCCAGTGCTCTGTGAAAAGCCACCCTGGGCCTTGATCTCAGATTCCAAGGTAAACTCTTGGGAAGCCTCCTAAAATCCCAACACAATTCATGGCAATACTTCTCTGAGGTCAGTTCCAGAACTCAGTCTCTAAGGAAAATCACACCAGAGTTCAAGCCCAGGTGGACCCAGTCATCTATTCCAATCGCCACACAAATGACCACAATTAAAACCAAAACACTCCCAAATGGCCCTCATCTTCTTCTATATAGACACTGATCATAACCTCTGGCTGGAGGTTTCCAAGAGGGATGCAGCCCAAGACAGTGTCCAAAATATACTCCCTTGCCCCTCATTTGTCTAAAGTCAGGGTGGCCTGGACACTCGTCGGGGGAACCAGGAGTAATCAAATTGGCCTGCTGTAAATACTGCTCTGCTTCTCCAATTTGAGGCCTACTGATTGTGAGTTATAGATTCTTTATGTAATTTGGATTCTGGGGAAAACCCAAGCACCCATGGGTTACCCACTGCAGGGCTTTGAAGAACTCATTTGAACCAAATGTTTCTATTCTCACTTAATGGAGGTCAGGAACCTTAAAGAGGTAGGTGAGAGACTTCTTCCACAATGACTGCTCTTTTGGCCAATTTGTTTTTTGATGCACACATGGGATCTTTCTTTACATCCATCATGTGCTGAGATTCTATGCCACAGACTCACACAGGACTTAGAGCCTGATTCAGACACATCCCTTTCCAAAGAAATTAAGCAAAGAGCCACAGGTGATGCCCATTCATTTCCATTTGAAAACCTGTTTTCTTCTGGCTTCACAAAGGAGTGGCCTGAGGCAAAGACCTTTCTGACATTCAGTGCAAGAGAACAGTAGGTAAGCAAAAAGCCCAAAGCAGGGTTTCTTCATTGAGACTTTCCTGGTCACACTGATATCTGAGTTTTCTGAGATGCTCCCCATTCTCTTCAGCTATCCAGTACATGGCCATGTCACAGACCTTGGAGGTGGTACATATATTGGACACAAAACCATGAGCCTCTTCTGGAGAGTGGCCAGAATTCAGGTAGAAATCAGGAACTTAGGAAGATTGTAGATGTTGCCCATCCATAAGTCAAGCCGCAGTCCATTCAAAAATTGAGAAAGATTAATCCTGGGAAGCTTTCCACTAGACAGGACACATGCATTGAGGCATTCTATTTCCTAATGTCTATAACCACAGACACAGTGGGATACACAGACCCAGAAACACTTGCCTTGTCTAACGACTTACTAGAATCATTTCACTCCAAACCAAACAAACCGCCTTTCTTCCGTATTCTCAGAACATGAGACAAAAACACAAACCCACACCCAAACCCACAAAGGCACATCCATTCCTCAAATAGGTCTGTGACTATCCGGAGTGTCCTCTGACTGGTGGGACATACTATGTTCCCATGAAATGGCCTGTTCTGTCTCAGATCTGTTCTCCTTGTCCAACTCTGTGAAGTTGACAGGAGCCAGGGGTGAGCCACTACCTGTTTTCTCAGGAAAGGCCCCTCTTCAGAGCTTTCCTGGCATTTGGCCATCCTCACATCAGTAGGTACCAAGAAAGACTCCCTCTGTTCTTGATAAATCCAAACAAGTGAGACCACTGGGACTGGGACTGGGAATGGCTTTGGCGCCTGGCTTCCTGGATCCCATGTTCAGAGAGTTCCATCACCAAGTAAGTGAGGTGAGGTCACTTCCTTCAGGAACTGAATGAGGTCACTGCCTTGGCAAACACATTGTGCTAAGACTTGCTTCCAAGTGTCCCATGAGATAGAGGCTGTCCCTACTTCCTGTGACCCTTTCACAAGTTAGAATGGTAAATAAACCATAGGTACTCGGGAACAGCTCTCCACACAGTCCTGCTTTGGTCCATCTTCTCTACATTAAGAAGAGAGAGGCTAAGTCAGACACAACCCTTCATCCTGACCAGGTTGTTTGCCATGGAAGATGACTCTTACTCTCTCAGGTCCTTCATAGCTCCCTACATTTTCTATAGGGATCATTTCTGCATGGATGTTTGAATTTCTCACCAGGTGGAAGATCCCCTACATTGCTGTATTGTAAGACCAACTCTTTCCCTGCTCTTCTGTAAAGTTAGATTGAGGTAACAGTGTATGGTGATGGTTAATAACATGTTCGATTTGGGTTAGGAATCATTCTGCTGGATGAATAATGGTATTTGGAACCTGCAATATCTATAAGACTATAGAGGTGAAATATAAGTATGAAAACAGAAAACTAGGAACGATTTGAAGGCCAGAAGGTCATTGGGCACTTGATTGGTTTACTTAGCTTTGAATTACGTTCTGCACAGATGTTTCAGATAAATAAATAATCAATGGCATAGGACCTTGTACCTTGGATCACTGAATGTAGAAGAGAACATCCACTCAAACAGGGATAGTCGGTAGGATTAGGAAGATAGTTGGTAGGTTTCAAAAGAAGAGTGAGTAAAGTATTTGGACCAAAAGTTCTTTAGCAATGTTGATTCACTTAGAGAGTGAATGTCAATGTCAACACATGTGAAGAGTCATTCACAATGATTAACTGGAGAAAAGGTGTAGGAAAGCAGATATCAATAGAGACATTAGGAAAACAGGCAAAGTACAAAGTGTGTGATAGGAAAAGACATTTTTAAAAGGGGTGAGGTTGAATACATAATCTTAGGGAGAGACAAATATGTACTCACCAATAGGAATGATATTTGAGAGCATTAGGGAACCAGGACATGGATGTTGTTAGTAATACATGGTCACATTCAATTTAGGCTTTGGAAAAATCATAAGTGTGACCCTTGTATTTTGTGTCAGGAATATTACTGAGATCAAATGTATATGTATATCAGGTGAGTAGAAAATTCATCATGAAATAATATCATCCACAGATCCAAAAATATTCATTTTACTTAACATGGATATATAGGTGAAATATAAGTATGAAAACATAAGCCTAGGTAGGATTTGAAGCCCAGAAGAACATCGGGCCCTTGATTGTGATACTTAGATATGAATTATGTTCTGCAGAGGTGTCTCAGATAAATCGATATACAATGGCACAGGACCTTATACCTCAGATGATTGAATGTCAAAGAAATCATGCAGTCAAAAAGGTATAGTCGGTAGGATTAGGAAGATAGTCAGTAGGATTAGAAAGAAGAATGAGTAAAGGATTTGGACAACAAGTGTTGCTTCTCCAATTTGAGGCCTACTGTCATGCGTGGGCGATGCTCATGCATGGCCTCCTAATATCCCAACACAATTCATGGCAATACTTCTCTCAGTTCATTTCCAAACTCAGTATCTTAGGGGAATCACACCAGAGTTCAACCCCAGGTGGACCCAGTCATCTCTTCCAACCACCACACAAATGACCACAATTAAAATCAAAACACTCCCACATGGCTCTCATCTTCTTCCATATAGACAATCATCATAACCTCTGACTGGAGGTTTCCATGAAGGGCGCAGCCTATGACAGTGTCCAAAATAAGCTCCTTTGACCCTCATTTGCCTAAAGTCAGGGTGGCCTGGACACCCTTCCTGTGAACCAGGAGTGATCAAATAGACCTGCGGTTAATACTGCTTCACTTCTCCAATCTGAGGCCTACTGACTGTGGGGTTTAGATTCTTTATGTGAATTGGAGTCATGAGGAAACCCAAGCACCTAAGGGCTAGCCTCTGCAGGGCTTTGAAGAACTCATTTGACCCAAAGGATCCCTATTCTCACTTGATGTATGTCAGGAACCTTACAGAGGAAGGTGACAGACTTCATCTACAATAACTGCTCTTTTTGTCATTTTTGTTTTGGATGCACAAATGGGATCTCTCTGTACATACATCAGGTGCTGAGAATCTATGCCACAGCCTCACACAGGGCCACAAGCCTGATTCAGACACAATCCTTTCCAAAGCAATTAAGCAAAGAGCCAAAGCTGATGTCCATTCATTTCCACTTGAAAACTGTTTTCTTCAGGCTTCACACGGGGATGGGCTGAGGCAAACACCTTCCTGACATTCAGGGCAACAGAAGAATAGGTGAGCAGAAGGCTCAAAGCAGGGTTTCTCCACTGAGACTCCCTGGACACACTGATATCGGAGTTTTGTGAGATGCTCGCCATTCCCTTCAGCTATCCAGTACATGGCCATGTCACTGAGCTTGGAGGTGGTACATATCTTGGACACAAAACCATGAGACTATTATGGAGAGTGGCAAGAATTCAGGAAAAATACAGGAATTTAGGATGATAGTAGGTCTTGAACATGGATAAGGCAAGCTGCAGTCCATTCATAAATTGGGCAAGATGAATGCTGGGATGCTTTCTAGTAGACAGGACACACCCATTGCGGCATTCTTTTTTCTAATGTCTACAACCATGGAGACTGGGGGATACACAGACATAGAAACACTCGCCTTGTCAAAGACTTATTAGAAACATTCCACTCCAAAACAATCAAACCGACTTTTTTACCTAATCTCAGAACATGAGAAAAAACCACAAACTGTCATCCACACAAACCAAGGCACATTTTCCTCCAAGTAGGTCTGTGACTATAAGGAGTGTCCTCTGACTGGTAGGCCATATGATGTTCCTCAAAAATGGCCTTTCCTGTCATAGATCTGGTCTCCCTTGTCAACTCTGTGAAGTTGTCAGGAGCCAGTGGTGAGCCACTTCCTGTCCTCTCAGAAAAGGCCCCTCTTCAGAGCTATCCTGGCATTTGGCCACCCTAACATCTGTAGGTACCAAGAAAGACTGACTCTCTCCTTGGTAAAACCAAACAAGTGAGCTCACTGGAACTGGGACTGGTACTGGCTCTGTGTGCCTGGCTTCCTGGATCCCATGTTCAGAGAGTTTCATCACCAAGAAAGTAGGTGAGGTCACTTTCTTCAGGAACTGAATGTAGTCACTGCCTTGGCCACCACTTTGTCCTAACAGTTGCTTCGTATGGTCTCTGAGATGTAGGCTGCCCCTACTTCCTGTGACACTTTCACAAGTTAGAATGGTATAGAAACCATAAGTGCCTGGGAACAGCTCTCCACCCAGGCTTGGTTTTGTCCTTCTTCCCTACATTAAGAAGACAGAGGCTGATTCAGACACATCCTTTCATCCTGACCAGGTTGTTTGCCATGGAAGATGACTTTTGCTCTCTCAGGTCCTTCGTAGCTGCCTACATCTTCTCCAGGGCTTATTTCTGCATGGACTTTTGAGGTTCTCAGCTGGTGGAAGATCCCGTACCTTCCTGTATTGTAAGACCAACTCTGTCCTGCTCTTCTGTAAAGTGAGATTAAGTGAACAGTGTATGGTTAGGGTTAAAAGCATGTTCAATTTGGGTTAGGAATCATTCTGCTGGATGAATAATGGTTTTGGGAACCTGTGATAAGAATACAGACGTGAAATATATGTATGAGAACAGAGATCTAGGAAAGATTTGAAGCGGAGAAAGGCATTGGTCCCTTGATTGGGATACTTAGCTTGAATTATGTTCTGCACCAAGGTTTCAGATAAATTGATACACAATGGCATAGGACCGTGTACCTTGGATGATTTTATGTAGAAGAGAACATCCAGTCAAAAAGGGATAGTCCATAGGATTAGGAAGATAGTCAGTATGTTTAGGAAGAAGAGTGAGTCTAGGAATTGGACCAAACGTTCTTTAGCAATAGGGTTTCAGTTAGAGAGAGAATGTGAGTGTCAGCAAATGGGAAGAGACTGTCACAATGATTAACTGGAGAAAATTGTAGGAATGCAGATATCAATAGGGACATTAGAAAATCAGGCAAAGTATAAAGTGAGTGATAGGATTAGATATTTTCAACAGGATTGAGGTTGAATATATAATCTTAGGAAGAAACAAACATGTAGTCACCAATAGGATTGATATTTGAGAGCATTAGGCAACCTGGGCATGGATGTTTTTCGTAATCCATGCTCTCTTTTCATTTAGGCTTTGGTACAATCATAAGTGTGACCTTTGTATTTTGTGTTCAGAATACTACTGTGGTAAAATGTATATGTAGATCAGGTGACATGAGTATTTTTTCCACCATTACGGGGAGCAAAATTCTGAAAAATTATAAATTAGTCCTGGGGATACAAATAGGTGTACCCTATGTTGATGATTATAGAGATGATGCATGAATAGACCATGTTGTGAATAAAGTATATAACTGGTTCCAACTTTAAATAATGGATTGAATTTACCCCTGAAAATATATCAAAAATCTTATATTGATATATATATATATATATATATATATATATATATATATATATATATATATATATATACATTCATTCCAACGAGTTATATATCAAATGGTAATATTAGGGTTACAGTTTTTCATGAAAAGTGTGTGAGTTTTGCTTCAAAAATGTTTATGCAATCAAAAATAATGTGTTTAGAAAGAAGTCTAGTGAAAAGACCAGTAAAGAAAAATGGAGGAATGCATGTGTTCTGAAGTAGGAAGTGATTGCAGGTGAACCAAATGCCTACAAATTTGTGAACTTGTTGATGAAAAAATATATTCTATGATGTCCATAAACTGAAGAAATTGTAATGTACAAGTGTTGAATAAAAATGAACTTCAAAATACACATCATGTTCCATAGGATTCTACTTGCATTGATGTTAAACTGGGTCAGTTACTGTAGAAATATTAGGATTTCTAAGCACCAATCACTGAAGTTAGTTTTCAGTACTAGGAAACCAATATGTGTTTCAGGTGGTTGAGTATTTCTGAGAATAATCTTGTGAAATGTTGTTTATAAATACACATACGGAACATGAATGAATTTAAGGAGTGTATAATAAGACACTTATATTTCATATTTTGGAAAATCTGGAGAATACACACACACACACACACACACACATTAATATGTAGCAATATGTATAAAAATTGAAATTCACCATGAAATATAATTCATCCACATATCCAAAAATATTCGTTTTACTGAACATGAATTGTGAATAACATGTATAATGTTATTCACTAGGAAGCTCACCCACACGTTGAATTTGCTGGTCCGCCAGTATTTAGGGGGAGTCATCTCTTCTCACAATTTTTATATTTCAAAGTCAGTGAGCTCATAGAATGTATGTGTGATACCAGATAGGATACTATATATGCATAAAAATACATTTGCTGAATAGGCTACAGAGAAAGAGAGACAGGAATTATGTGTTTACTTTAAAAACTCATGGAGAAATATTACAATGAAAAGTTGACCAGATTTATAACACAAACTCTTGAGAAAGCAGAAGGCAAATCCAAGTATACACCATGCTTCTAATGAAAGGCCTGTATTTCTATTCAGTTAGATTTTTTTTTCTCCATCATATAAGGATTAGTAGTCAGAGTCTAGTAGGGTATGGGTTAGTGTCAGGGATTCAGTATTTCACATGGAATATAGGAAAATGAATCTAATGTGTATGCAAACATGTGATACACAAAAATCTTCCCACTCTCATCCAGAACAATGCCTTGACATAACCATTGCTCTAAGTAAGACACAATTAGAGGAGAGGAGTTATAAAATCTGTAAATACATATGTGGAATGGAAATTGCTCAGGAGTTCACAACACTGGACGTGGTAGAACAGTTTCCAAAAGTAAGGGAGAGGGTAAACACTCCACAAACATGGAACTCTGCTGGCCTAAAGACTTCTTGAGAAATTTCCTCTGAGGTTGGGCACATGAGATATATGTAATTGTCCGGAGATTTAGCTTCCTTTGTAGTGATACCATCATATCTGGGTCAGAATTTATGTGACCTGGAGGACATGGTTCCTTATTTTCTAATGAACATGAGGCAGAAGTTCTGAATTCTCTCTTTGTAAATAAACTATGGCCACCGGGTGCTAAGTGTCTTCTGGTGTGGTCTGTGAAGCCATTTGGTCATCCTCCATTTTTCGTGGTGTTTCTTACTGCTGCACTGGGAGTTTGGTATTGGCTTCACAAAATACAAGGAGTTCAACTGGGACACAATGCTGGAGGGAGTTCTTTCACATGTGGTTGGTCAGGGTCTCCATGAGAATGTATGAACCAGGATCCTATCCCACATAGCTTTCCCCCTTGACTATAGCAACCTGACCCTGAACATTGCCCTGAAACCTCTCCATATAAAAAGATGCCTTTATATATAAGGATCTGCTGCCTACACCATGTCAGTCTCAAGTGTTTTGGAAGCCAATGGCAGATCCAAGTGGTCCTGCCAAAAATATTAATTCGCACACCTACAGTCCACTTCTCTACACCCACTACTCAGCAGGCTCCAACTTACTGGCATCTCTGTTCTACACCATTTTTACGAAACCCAGTCAATCAAGGCACTGTCTGGTACACTCATGATCAGCAACAGGATATCCAAAGTTCTCCAGTGCCACCTGGTCATGGGAATTTCAAAAATTTCATGGTATTTATCTAGCCATTTTTCAAGGATGAAGTTGGAGGCACTGTAGGTTTCAATTCATTCAGGAACCATTAAATAGTGAGGAAGCTCATTTCAAAGAAAGCTCTAAAGAACACTCACAGTTAAGCCTTCCCAAAGAGTGGCCAAGAGGTCACATGAATCCAGGGCCATTGATGTCTACAATGTGAGGTCCATGTGTGTTTGGACTCTCAACTATGGCTGCCAAGTATTTAAGAATAAAATCATGTGATATCCTGGCTTAGATTCCCCGAGTTCTGTGGAAAGCCAACGTGGGCCTAGAACTCAGGTTGCAAGAGCGATTCTTATGCGTGGCCTCCTAAAATTCCAACACTATTTATTGCAATACTTCTCTGAGGTCAGGTCCAGAACTCAGTCTGTAAGGGGAATCACACCAGAATTGAAGCCCAGGTGGACCCAGTCATCACTTCCAACATCCACAAAAATGACCACAATTTAAACCAAAACACTCCCACATGGCCCTCATTTTCTTCCTTATAGGCACTCATCATAACCTCTGGCTGGAGGTTTCCATGAGGGTCGCAGACCAAGACACTGTCCAAAATAAGCCTAAAGTTAGGGTGGCTTGGACACACTTTCTGTGAACCAGTAGTGATCAAATAGGCCTGCGCTTAATACTGCTCCACTTTACCAATTTGAGGCCTACTGCCTGTGGGGTTTAGATTCTTAATGTGAATTGGAGTCATGAGAAAACCCAAGCACCTATGACCTAGCCTCTGCAGGTTTGGAAGAACTCATTTGACCCAAAGGATCCCTATTCGTACTTGATAGAGGTCAGGAACCTTAAAGAGGAAGGCGAGAGACTTCATCCCAATGACTGCTCTTTTGGCCATTTTAGTTTTGGATGCACACATGGGATCTTTCTTTAGATCCATCAGGTGCTGAGAATCTAAGCCACAGCCTCACACATGACCAAAGGGCTGATTTAGACACATCCATTTCCAAAGCAATTAAGCATAGAGCCACAGGTATGCCCATTCATTTCCATTTGAAAACTTTTTTCTTCAGGCTTCAAAAAGGGGGGCCTGAGGCAAAGACCTTCCTGACATTCAGGACAACAGAACAATAGGTAAGCAAAAGGCCCAAAGCAGGGTTTCTTCACTGAGACTCTCCTAGTCACATTGATATCTGAGTTTTCTGAGATGCTCGCCATTACCTTCAGCTATCCAGTTCATGGCCATGTCACAGAGCTTGGAGGTGGTATATACCCTGGACACAAAACCATGGTCCTATTCTGGAGACTTGCCAGAATTCAGGAACATCAGGAACTTAGGTAGATATCAGGGGTTGCCCATCGATAAGATAAGCTGCTGTTTATTCATAAATGGGGCAGGATGAATGATGGGAAGCTTTCTACTAGACACGACACATCCATTGATGCATTCTCTTTTCTAATGTCTACAACCACGGACACAATGGGATACACAGATATAGAAACACTTCTTCTCATCGTTCAGGTTTGGGAACATGATTGAGTGGAAAACTGGCTCTATTATTGTAAGGCATTTGAAGGCAGGGAAATGAGAAGCAGACTAAGTGCAGACCCAGACTCTCAGACTCTAATAGATCATCTGTGGGGATCCGTATTCAAAATGCATACTCTGACTGACCTGGACTGCACATCTATGTTTTCTTCCATGTAAGGTGATTCCAATGATCACTATCTGCCGGCCACCATGTAACGAGGTCAGGAAAGGATTTCCTTTTAGCAAAACTAAATGCAGAGCCACTGGAACATCAAATGTAATAAAGTTATTGCATATATGTAGTTTTTATTCTGATCTTGTCTCTTGGCAAGTGATAAGAACTCAAAGTATAGAATTTATTTTTCTTAAGTCTAATCCTTAAATTGGGAATTAAGAAAGAGTGGTGGACTGGGGTTGTAGCTTAGTGGTAGAGTGCTTGCCTTGCATGCATGAGGCACTGGGGTCTATCCTCAGCAACACATATAAATAAATAAATAAATAAATAAATAAATAAATAAATGAATAAATAAAATGAAGTCATTGTGTCCATCTACAACTAAAAAAGAAAAGAAATGAAAAAGAAATGGTGGGGATAATTCATAGACAAAATGCAAAATATAAAGAATCAAGACCAGAGATCAAGATGTTGCTTTTGAAAAGTTCCTGGGAAGGAGAAATGTCGAAGAAACAAAATAAGTTAGCTGGGTAATCTTGGAGGGAATGATGGGAAACTGAGAGCATGCAATTCAGGGGCTATCAGTATATCTATCTTTCGCAATATGTGAGAGATTGTAACTTGTCCATCATTTGAATCATGAGGGGCTTGTAAGTTTGGGAAAGATTCCAGCCATGACCATCTTTTCTCCATACCTATCAGACATACTGCTTGCTGTGGTTTAAATTGAGTCATTCTGAGGAGCAAAATTACATTTCAGAATCATTCGTGATTTTTAATGACAGCTCTGCTCTTTCTCTTCTTTCCTCTCTTCCTCTCTTCCTTCCTTCCTTCCTTCCTTCCTTCCTTCCTTCCTTCCTTCCTTCCTTCCTTCCTTCCTTCCTTCCTTCCTTTCTTTTTTCCTTTCTACTCCCTTCCCTCCCTCTCTGTCTTTTTTTCTTATATAATTACTTTCTGTATTTCTTTCCTATTTGCCTGAAAATAAAATTTTAATCATGGGCATTCTAGAAATTCACTTCATTACTGAGCTACATCCTCATCCTTCAAAAGCTAATTATAATTTTTTATAGGCCTGGCCTTTTATGAACACACTTAAAACACTGGCAAGTTACACCAAACAAAACTCATTTGTAAACAGAACTCTTTATACAGTTTACTCTTTGAATACCCCAAATCTTTGTCATATATGCATGTGTTTGTGTGGGTAATAATATATTATTGTTATCAGATAAAGCTGTGCTCTTCCATTTCAACTTTCCCTTTAAATTTTTATGTCTCAAAAGTTTAAACCAATTAAACCTTATTTCTTAGATGTGGAAACTATCTGTTCTCACACAAGGGGATCATGAAAATCTAATCTGTTTAAACCAGAGAATACAGGAATAGAGGATGCACAAGAGGAACCAGCATCCCACCTGAATATAAGAAACAAACAATAAGTGTCATAGCTTTCAGTGTCAAAATATGTATTTCAACTGACTCCTTCAGATATCTTTGTTGAGAAATGAACCTAACATTTCACTGGGATGTGAACATAGCTTTGGCCTTACTAAACAAAGATGAAAGGACAAATGCAGTAAATATACACATACTTAAAATTATAAAGATTAAATGTTTTCAATAGTATTTCAGTAAGATAGGTTCTATGGCTGTTTTTTTTTTTTTTGACTTCACCTTTGCCATTGAATCTCTTAGGGACCTTCTTTGCTTCTCCACTAGAAGATTGTTGGATTCTCCATCAATCTGTATCTTTTCATTGGTATATGTTTCCTTGTCTGTTTTATTTATGGTCATTGGAGAAATAATCTCAGGTTTGTGAAATAAACAGCATGTTTCACAAAACCTATTCACAAAATTCCTTTGGCAGATTTTAGTCACATGATTTTTGTCAGCCAAACCAGCCAGCACAGAAACCCAGGATATAGCTTAATTTTTAGCACAGCTGAACCATGGACCTCAGATGTATGTGGAGGGATCTGTAATGTATGAGTTGTTTTGTCCTCTTCAACTTTGCTTGATTATATACCCCTTTTGTTTTCAGCCTCTGGGATTCATCTGATTTCAGAAAGGTAATTGAATTTCTATATTTATTCTAAATTATTAACTTTGTAGTCAATGAAAAATACACTCTTTATGTACTATCTTCTTTCTAAGCGCACCGATCCCATCACAATAAAAGAGGCCCTTCCACGGAAAGGATTAGGCAAGGTGAAAGAAAAGACAGTCAAATTGGGTAAGTTTTACATTACAACACTCCAGGGAAAACAGTGTTAAGACACTTGAAATGCTACCAGTGTTCTCAGATGTAAGGTGGTTTTCCCAAAGAGGTTGGAGGATTTTCCTCACATTGTCATCAGTAGTCACAGAAAATGATCTCTCCTCTGTGTTTCTGGGAATATCCCCTCAATTCTGAATTGTTTCCCCTACATATCATACTATTACATTCTCCCTATTTCCAGCCTTTGGCGTGAACTAGCTACCATGCAAATGTCACCATAAGCATCTCTTTAGAATGTGAAAGGTCAAACTTCTGAAATTTCTTAGAAATATTTGCTGACATGAGCCAAGCCTCATTCTGTATCTTTATACCTTTCCTCTGCCTCAACTGTCCTCTGGCATTAGGCCTCACCTATCCCTTTATTCTGAGACAAATCCTGACCTATTTCATACTTTTCTCTGTGTGGGCCTACAGCATTCCATGCTCTCACTATCTCCTGCTCTCTGGCTACTCACCTCTCACCTGTCTTTTTGAGGGGTGAGTAGCCAGAAAAAACACCATCTCTGGGGTCACATTTCCTCTGCCTTCTTAGATCATTTTCTCTGACACTTCAGCTGGTCACATTAGCTTCCAGACACATAGGTTCCCCTTTGCCTTTCTCACTGGAGTCACATGGGTATAGTCTAGCCTGCACCAGTTTTTTCTACCTTCCATCAGGCACAACCTAGGTCCCTTGATAGGCACTTCCAGGATCCTCATGTGCATGTGTGTGTGTGTGTGTGTGTGTGTGTATGTGTGTGTGTGTGTGTGTTGTTTAGAGGAACTGAATCAAAGAAACTACTGTTACACTCTTTCCGAGGATGGATATGGCTTCAGCACTCCCATCACCCATTGAGAGAAGAGCATGCTTTTTAAGCACCAGTGCATAGTGCACCTTTTGGTCAGATCAGTTTAAGCAATATTTTTGATCTCAGGTTTCTCCTTAGCAGGGCACATCATGGTACAACTTAGAATGCAACTTCCTCTTCTCTCTCCCCCTTTGTCTGAGGCAGATCTGCACTGATATTTGCATGCAGGTTGTAGGCTTTTTTTGTTTATGGTACACAGATTACTGAATCTCTGGACCTTTTCAGTGTCCAGAAATTTTAGGGATTTGAATAAAATCCCTCTTTCACTCATTTTGCTGAGAAGCTTTTCACCAACTCTTTGGTCTCCATGCAATAGTGCAGCTTAGAATGCAGCTTACTCTATACTAACATTTTCCCAGAATCAGCCCTTCTTTCCATGTGTATTTTCAAGCTTGTTTCTGAGCAAATTTCATTGATCTTGAGTAGACAAATCTTGGCAATATGGTTTGCAATGAACCTTGTATCCTGTCATGTCTATAAGATGTGTGTTGAGGATTTGGATCAAGAAAAAAATACTCCCTGAGAACTCAATGTTTGTTGGGTGCAAATGGGTACATCTTTATTCACAACTACTTGGAAGTCCAAGCCTTGAAGGATGGCTGCATTCAGTCCACTCAGAGGACTCCAGTTGCAAATTAAAGTGGCCATGGGATAGAACTAAGTGGTAGAGTATTTGACATGAATGCATAAGTTTGTGGGTCCACTCCCAAGGTATATACACAAAGAAAGAAAAAGAAGTAAGAAAAACTGTGGAAAGTTGAAACCAGTAATTATTCATAAAATCTTAAACTTAATTGGAAATCATATTTGGGAATATTAAGTTGTTTTGGTGTTACAATTATCTTTTTCTATTTGTATTGATGTTCATGCTTTCTAATGCAGTTCTAAGGAATATGAGTAAATGTATTCATTTATCAGCAGAGACCCATTTTGACATGACTTCAGAAAAAGTGTACAAAAGTTTTGATGACGCTCAATGTACCCAGTCTCAGGTATGTCAACATATAAAGTATTTCTTCCTGTTTCTTCTTGTTTTTCTTTCTTGAGGAAAGTAAAGGAAGCCAAATGAAAATGCCTTTTAAATAGTCTTTTGGAATCCAGGCATTATATATTAGTAATTACATCTAAAACCACTCTGAACTGGTTAGAATCTGAAAATAGCATTAGTAGTCCTGTCAACTTATAGCTAAATTTACTGTGTAATGGAGGCAAAGCAATTCTAAATGTTGCTTATGCTTCCACTTGCATAAACATTTTGAAAAATAAAAAGTTGAGACTAAATTTGAGACTGTCGAATAACCACCTGGGTTATGAATGGTAATGGTCACTTACTGCATTCATGTGAAAGGATGATGTTGTCAAAGGCTCAAACTTCTAGTGAAAATCAGTAGTTATTTGCTACAAGTTGAAATATATATATAAACTTTACATCCTGGTTAATGTTTATTTGTTATTTTTTGCTTATTTTTTATTGATTTTTTAAAAAATAAATGATAGCAGCAGAATGCATTATAATTCTTATTAAACATATATAGCACAATATTTTATATCTCTGGTTGTGTATAAAATATGTTGACCCAATTTTTGTCTTCTTACATGTGTTAAACAATTTTTGAGTTCACTCAGAGGACTCCAGTTGCCAATTGAAGTGACCTTTTCATTTTGTTTCTCATCCTTGCAGAAAATACAGTCAATGTGTTGAAAAATTTTATCAAAATGTCTTAGTATATTAAAGAAATGTATTTGTGTGCATTAATGGGGGAATGATGGAATTTAGAGATGCTGTCTCATCATTTTTCTCACATTGCCAACATTCTTGGTGTGAGATATAGCACACATCTAGATTTATTTTATTTGGCTGGCACATGTAGGTCCTTGGGTTTACAGCTTTCCCTTTGGGGTGTATCCTGGGCAGAGGCCACATCTCAGTGTCAAATCCCGAACTGAACACCTAAGTCTCATATTTTCAAACAAAAACTTTGTTAGTTCATTGTTTAAAAAGTGTAATCCTACTTAATATAAAACATACTCCTCAAAATTCTTTAAAATAAGACTTGAAAGTCTTCTCACATTTGATGGTGAATGCAAAGTCGGATGAGTTACAATGAATATCATTTCTCCCGTCCTTTGGGGTGTATACACCTTTGTTAGCATGTTGTCAAGGAATGCCTTTTCTATGACATCCACCCTGCTTTTACCAAATCAGGAGCCATTGGAAGATAAGTGTTCAGCTTCATCTGGAGCACAATGCTTAGACACCCTATGGAAAGTATGACTGCTTAGTCTGTAGTTATCTGCATGTTAGTTAGCTGCTTTCAAGACCAAAATTTAGGTGATGTCTAAAAGAGCGATAGTGAAGTCTTCATGCAGTTCATTGGGGTCCTTCATTTTGCAGGTATTTTCTGAGGGTGGTCCACAGATATCTGTTTCTCACTCATCTGGAGAGAAACATCATAAAACAAAAGAGAAAGAAGATGGACATGTCCATGGTAAGAACAACATATTCTACACAGTTCTTTGGATAGAATATTGATTTATAACATGAGAGCTGATATTTTCTAATACTGGGAGAAATAAACCTAGTAAACAGGGAATAAAGAAAAAGCTAGAAAGATAAAGAGTTGTCTCTCTCAAGACCAATTTCCAGCAGCAGGTTAAGTGGGAGTGTCCCTCTTAGTTTCTGTACAAGAAAAGTATAGACCACAGGGGAGTTGGAAAACTTGAATTTTTATGTTGGAAACAATAATGTTCTTCACATTCCACCTGCTTTATGTTCATTTCTCAGTGTATTTTCATTTTCCTCAGGGAATCTTTTCTATAGATCAGATTTATGTATTAGATCACAAACCTCTTTTCTAATATCATCTGTCTAAAATTATAATGATCTTTTTTGTGTGTCTGTCTTCTCCATTAGACTTTAAGCTAAAGAACAATAGGGGTCTAATCTCATCTGCTATATCTTCAGAGTTCAGCATATTGTGTCACGTGTTCTATGTACTCAATGCTTTAGAATATAAATAATGCATGTGAAATATACAGCATTCATATATTTAAATTAGTCACATATTTTATTTCTATTTTCTTTTTTCTGACATATTCTGTTAGCCTGTCAAAAACCCAGAAAGCAGTTTTATCACTTCAAAGAATAATAAAAAACAAAAAAAGTCACTGCACACAGTGTTCACTACATGTTAAAAAAAATGCACAACTGGAAAATGAGATTCATGAGCCAAAAAAGAGGGTATCAGAGTTTAAGCAAGAAAATATAGAATTGAAACAACAACTCCACAATTTGAGGTATTATATCTTAGATTGAAAGAAGGAGTGGAATCTTTTCCTTTAATCCAGTAAAATAAGAAGGACAATTTTTTTTAACTACTGCCTCATCTGTTAGCACTTTGCAAAAAAGAAATCATGAATAAATTAGAAAATTCTTACAAATATGATAGCATATTATTAAATGTGATTACTTCTAAAAGTTAAGTTCATATTTTCCCCATCACAATTTTAATGGCTCTATGGAACCCCCATCTGCTAGTAATCTATGTATTTAACAAGCATAATTTGGGATTGTTATTTGTTTATATTTTTAACTTTTTATTGCAATTAATATTTCAAGAAATATTATTTATAAAAAAATCATTTCCTACTCAGATAGTATGGCATGTGCCTATAATTCTGGCAGCTTGGTAGACAAAGATAGGAGGATCAAAAGTTCAAAATAATCCTCATCAACACAGCAGCAATGTCCTAAGCAAATTAATGAGACCCTGTCTCCAAAAAAAAAAAAAATGAAAAAGACCTTGGGATGTAGCTAAGGGATTTAGCTTCTGTGTGTTCAATCCCTGGTACTATAGTTGGGAATGAGAAGAAAAGAAAAAAAAAATAACTTTCTATATTTCTGTTTACTTTTGAAAAAATTTTAATATAGAGTTATTTGGTTAAAGTTGGGAAACTTTAAAAAGATTACAGGATTTTTAAATTTCTCTCAAGAAAGTTTGTATTCCACCAGTGAGGCATTTTTCACTGCCCTGAAACATGTAATTATGCATTTATAGTTTTTAGGCTGATTTTGGGGATCAAACTCAGGGTTTTGTGTTACTAGTGTGATGTGCTAGTACTGAGCTAGACACTCGGCTACAATTCTAATATTAACATTCATTAAAAAATGAAATGAAAACAGATAATTTTTTATTCAAATTCATTCTCATTCATAAATTAGTTCATATTTCTAATTTGAAAGGACATATACTTTTAATGTTTTTTAGGTATACATGACAGTAGACTATATGTTGACATAAATTTATTTTTGTTATGTCTTATATTCCATTATGTGTGTGCACACACACACATTTTTTTTATCCATTCATCTGTTGAAGAACATTACTCTTCATTATTGGATTAAATATTAGGTCCCATCTTGTTCAAAAAGGGATTTTGAGTTTTTTGTACAATACATAATGATCAAAATGGTAAGTTGAGAGTGTTACCATAAAAGAAACATAAAAAGTATTATAACAGGTATTAGATTATTTATCCCAGTTCGGGGTTATAGTAATACAAAAATAAATATTTTTTATATCTTTATTTTATTTATTTGCGGTGCTAAGGTTCAAACCCAGCACCTTACCCATGCTAGGCAAACACTCTACCACTGTGCTACAGTCCCAGCCCCAAAAGACACATATTGAAAAAAGAATGTCTGAATATGCTGTTACACTGTAAGCCAATTATAGTTATACCTGACATATTTTATTAAGATAAATGATATTACTACTGAATTCATAAGTTTGTATATAAACAATGTCTTTAAAACTTATTTGACATGAAATTATTTTTTTAACTGGGGAGGACCTATGATTGTGCAAAAAAAAATTACCTTAAACTTGTCAATTTACCAAATCATTTCTAAATTCCTTTTCTGTGGTATCTAAAAGATTTGCTAGTAAAAGAAACTTATCAATTAACAAAACAATCTTTTATTATTGACTTTCAATTATGTATGTTTTACACAAGATTAAAGGAGAAATTTAAAATGCTAAACTATAAAAGCTTCAGAGAACATAGAATTTTTATTAAGATACTAAATCAGCATACAAAGAGCCAGAACATAAACAGACATTTTTGGTTTTTGGCAAAAATCAATAAAAAGGCATCCATATTAACTTCAGATATACCTTAAAAGAAGACGAGGTGAAGAGAAAAAATGATGATATGTTACATGCAAAAAATAAGAACCCATTAAAAGAAAAAGAAAGAGAATTTAACAAAGAGGATCAAGCGAGAAAGCAAACTGAAATCTCTGTTTGTACAATAGATACAGAATTGGAGACTGCAAGAAATCATTTTAATCAGGTAAGTGAATGTTCAGTAAAATTTCAAATTTTTACTGTATTTCATTTGAATTATTTATAAAATCCCTTTAACTTATTGAATGTGTTCATATTTCACTTAATGATGGCAATGTGGTCTGAGGAATGTGCTGTTTGGCAATTTCACCAACATGCAGTCATCATGTGTGTGTACTTCCAAACACTTCAGACATCTCCCACAATGCCAGGAAACACAGACTTATAGGACCTTCATTTATAAGCAGTCTGCTGTTTCCCAAAGCATGGGTATGTTGGGTGTGAACTACTATTTTGATTTAAAACACAATGTTCATTATTTGGCAATAAAAAAAATAAAAAAAGATCTGACAAAACAGAAAAAAACCCACAATGTTATCTGACTCTAAAATTAAATGATAATATTTATGACAAAACTAGTTACAGCAAAACTTAGCATTTGGTAGTTGTTCAGCATTTGTTTTCTGAATAAAGAACTTTAGTTTAATCACTGACATAAATACAAATTTAGGTGTTTTATGTTAAAATACAAACTAAATATCTATGCACCTATATAAATCATTTTTTAAAAAAGTGTTTCACAATTACATTTCTGTCTGCATTTAAGAAATATTTTTTTTAATTTTTTTAATTTTTTAAAGATAGAGAGAGACAATTTTAATATTTATTTTTTAGTTTTTGGCGGACACAACATCTTTGTTTGTATGTGATGCTGAGGATCGAACCCGGGCCGCACGCATGCCAGGCGAGCGCGCTACCACTTGAGCCACATCCCCACCTCAAGAAATGTTTTCACTCACCCAAATTTATCTGTCATTTGTGCAAGTGAAATGTAAGACATTTACTCATAAAGAATTAATCTACCTTTTGGAATTATTTTTTAATCTTGAAGCCCCCACTCTTAAATTAAGCTTTTAGACTTCTGTCACCTGCTGATATACAGCCAAAACCTTGATTAAATAAATTTGTAGATTTTAGCAGAACAAAATGAAACCTACAGACAATTTCCATGAGACCATAATGCTAGAATTTACAATATGAAATTTCAGTAACACATCTTTGCAAACAAAAAGAGATAGACATGTGCAGAAAGGAAATGTTTCCTGAATTATTTTCTTCTCTTTTCAAATGATTGAATGTGTGTGTGTGTGTGTGTGTGTGTGTGTGTGTGTGTGTGTGTGTGTGTAACATAGTTAAACAGTAAATCTATTAATTATGGGAAAGTATAGAGGGTTTTAAATCCATATATTTATAACCATAATGTACATATTTTGGAGGTGAGGGGTGCAATTTTTGTCCCATTGAATTAAGTAATGTTCTTAATTTAACTGTATTTCTCCACAGCAGTCCCATGATGACTTTCAGAGTAGCGTTATAAAGAGAAAAGACTTTTAATATTTTCCAGAGGAATAGATGATTTTTCTATGATCTCAAAACCCTTGCTTCTAATACTAGATCTTCTAGTTTGGGGAAGTGACTTTGCTCTCTTGTTGTATTAATGTGCATTACTACTCCCACTGTTAAGTAAGGAGGAAAAGTGGGGCCAGCAAATGCTCTGGTTTTGTAAATCATTTTCTCACTTTTAAGAAGAGAAACAAACACTTGGCTTCATGTAATCTCTGACTTCAGTACAAAACACCTTTGGAAAAAATGGCATACCATAATATGTTCTTAGAAATAAATTACTGGTAAGCATTTGTTCCTATTACATAAGATCTGTTTGTTTCCTTTATTTTATATTGACTCATGTTTCAATATTCACTGAGATGAAACAAATGCTACTGAGTAGAAATCTCAGGATTTTCTCAGTAGAGCCTTACACATTTTGCCTTATTTGTCATTTGTGTTTTGAAACACAGGCCTTCTTTGGTGTTTGTCCATTCATAGGACAGAAATATCTGGCTTTGTGGATGAGCACTAGAAGCAGAGGCACAAGACTTGGAGAAAAATCATGCAATTTGCCTATGGTTTTAGGCTTGTGCTCCTTTTCAGAATTGTGATACATTGTTCATTGATATAGATCATGTGTTTAATGCTGTTTCTACATTTATAATTTATCAATAGATGCAATTCTCATTCCCAGCTACAAAATGTTAGAAAACAGAATATGCTAGGAATGTTTTTAGGAAAAGACCTTGGAGAACTTTTCTATGTCTCAGTAGATGTAGAGCTAAGGCTCTTACTATTGTCTGGTTGAATACATGAGGTGTCAGATTACAAACTTATTCTTCTTAAAGTTAAGTGTTCTTTTATTTGCCACTGAAGCCATCCCAACAGATAGGTACATAATAAAATATTTGGAATTTTAAACTGTTTAAAGGGTAGATCATATGATCCTAAAAGTGGATCAACAGAGAAATAGTGAATTCTAATTTTTATTTATTGTTTTTAGGTATACATTACAATAGAGTTCTTTTGGTGTATTACACATACATAGCATATAACTTCTTCTATGTAGAGTTTTTCTGGTCATGTATTCATATGTGAACATAGGAATGTAATTTCAGATTCATTCTACTATATTCCCCTCCCCTCCCAGCCCTTTATTCACTTTTGTCTAACCAACAAACTTCTATTCTTTTATCCTCCACCCTTATGTGTGTTAGCAATTACATGTTAAGGAGAATATTCAGACTTTGGATTTGGAGGACTGGATTATTTCACTTGGCATGACAGTGTCCAGTTCCATTCATTTGCCAGCAAATGCCATAATTTCATTCTTCATGGCTGAATCCATTGTATATATATGACACATTGTCTTTATCCTTCCATGTGTTGAAAGGCACCTAGTTTGGTTTCACAGCTTAACTTTTGTGAAGAGCTGCTATAAATATTTATGTGGCTGTGTCACTATAGTATCATTGGAGTATACACTGAGGAGCAGAATTACTGGGTCAAATGGTCGTTCCATTCCAGGTTTTGTGAGAAATCTATATACTGCTTTCCTGAAAAATTGCTTGGTGCAATGTATGAGTGAATCTTTTCCCCACATTCTCACCAACATTTATTTTTACTTGCATTCTTTATATCTCAGTGTAGTTTTAATTTTCATTTTTCTAATCGCTAAAGATGTTGAACATTTTTTTCATATACTTGTTAACTGTTTGTACATATTTTTCATTGAAGTGCTTGCTCAGTTTTTTGTTCATTTATTGATAGGGTTATTTTTTGTTTGTGAGTTATTTTTTGAGTTGTTTATATTTTCTGGAGATTAATGCTCTATCTGACATGTCAGTGACAAAGATTTTCTCCCATTCTATATGCTGTCTACTCACATTCTTGATGGTTTCCTTTGCTGTAAAGATACCACCCCATTTATTGATTCTTTATTTTACTTCTTGTGCTTTAAGTGTCTTTTTGAGGAATTCAGTTCCTACACTGACAAGATGGAGCACTGGGCCTGTCTAGTCTTGTAATAGGTCTAGGGTCTTTTATCTATTATCTAGGTTATTGATCCACTTTCTTTTTGAGAAATAGGGGTTACATTTCTCCTACGACATATGGGTTTTCAGTGTTCCCAGCACAATTGGTTGAGGAACCTATCCTTTCCCCCATGCATGTTTTATAGTGTGTTTGTCTAGTATTAGATAACTATATGTGTGGGGTTTTCTCTGTCACTTCTCTTCTGCAAAGTTATTTTTTTTACATTGGCAAACTAACTAATCACTTAATCTATTCTTTCATTCTGGTATAATGTAGATTTTTTTAATCTTTATTTTTTTTCTTTTTTTTTATAACCAGGAATTGAACCAGGGTGCTCAACCACTGAGATGCATCCCAGCCATTTATTTATTTATTTATTTATTTATGAATGAGTCAGGGTCTCACTGAATTGCTGAAGACTGGCTTTGAACCTGTGATCCTCCTGCCTCAGTATCCTGAGACACTGGTGTTACAAGCATGAGCCCCTGAACCTGGCAGTTCTTACATTCTTTAAGTTATAATTTTCTTTTACTCTCATAGATCCATCTTCTTGAATTAACTTTTGAACTCTTGGGAATTCATATTTTTATAAGCTCAGAAGTTTACATCTAATTTTTCTTCTGTGGGTATCTATTTATTGAAACCCTTTCACCATATAAATAAACAGGGTTTTTTTTAATTTCAGTGAAAATTATGAAACATCATTTTATTGAGTGCTAGCTAAATGTATCCTTGGTTTTATTTAGGTTTCTCCTAGTGATGGGACAGAGAACAAGCTATTGCATAAATATCATAAGAAGAAGGATGAGGTCTCTATGAAGAGACTGGGAATGGACAAAGTAAAATATCAGAACCAGGAAAAGAAGTGCTTTGAGAATACTGAAATTTTAAGAGAAAAGAATACCAGCCTTCCATGGACACAAAAATTGAATGAGAAAACACTTATGGAAATATTTCAGGACAATGAACAGTTGGGTATTTGGAAAGTTGAGAATACATTGCAAAATTTCACACCTGAGAGTGAAAACCAAAGCACAGAAAGACCAGAAACAGATGTCAAATCTCACTCTGCCAGATCTGGTCCTGCTCCACCCCATCAAGGTGAAAGTCCAACACCAAAAAGAAATCTAGAAGTTGCTTTCCAGAGAGGCAGAGATAAAGACTTTAGTTCACAGGAAAAAAAAATATTGATGTATCTAACCTAAACGGTAGTAGTGAGATTCCTTCCCAACAGGTACCAAATTCTGAAGTAAAAACAAGTGACCTAGAAAACGAGCTGCATCAGACAAGAGGAATGACTTTGGCTACAGATCAAGTAAACAGATACCTAAAACAAAGACAGTGCCAACTGAAGGAGATGGAACACAGGTATCAAAATGAAGAAAGAAAAAGGAATGAACACTTCAGAAAGCAGGAAGTTTCTAAAGAGAAGGTATCTAAACTACAAAGAGAAACTACATTGCATGAAGACCAATTGCATGACTATCAGAACAAAGGTGAAAATAAAATAGATGGAATTATTAATGTCCAAACCCAATTTTATGATGTTATAAAAATACTTCAAGCTTGGAATGACAGATTCCATCTCATGCTGGAAAACAAATATTTGGAATTAATCAATGAAACTATCATTTAAAAGAACAACTGGATCAATATGGAAAGGAGGAAGCAGAATAAGTAAGTATCAAGCAAGATATCTTTATAAAGAGTCTTCAAAAGAATACTCAAAGTGATATCTGCTTATGGCTAAATGTTGAATCTTGATGAAAATAAAAATGTAGATATTATGAATGTGTTTCTGTATCAATACAGAACTACAACCTGTTGTCCAGCAAAAATAACTTAGACCTCATTTGCAGCACAACCAATCTGTGTTTGAAGTGCTGAGTATTCCAATTTCCCTGCTCTGATTCTTACACACTGTGTACATATTTTAAAATAACTATAGGTACTCATGTGTCAACTAAACACAAAAGACTTAGTTAAAATGTATTTTAATATTTAAAAAGGAGGAAATATTTAGAACTTGGGCCTGACCTTTCAATTTAAAAAGTTGTTTCTTATAAAATTTAAGAGGTTTAGTTAAGATTTTTTGGTAGGTTTATATGCTGACATTAGTAATATGGTCTCAATAATGCTGAAACAATATCTAATTTTGGTGCTATTAATTCAACCCAAAGTTTGCACATGCTAAACACATGTTCTTCCAATGAGCTACATCCCATTACTGAATAACAATTTTAATGTCTTCTTGTTGCTATACTTGAAGATCACAATGAAACTCATAATGGAAATGCTCATACCTAGTTTCAAATTAATTAGTTACTTTTACAGTTCATTCCAGATTTTATAGTTGATTTGAAATGTAGATCCTGTTTTTTGTAATAGACTTTCTTCAGTATATTTTTATAGATTTCTAGTTGGTAAATTTATTTTTAGTCATTTAAGTTTAACATAAATCTGAAAATAACTGTCCTGATATATTTTTTTTTGTTTTCATTCATGTCTTGTCCACTTCTTTAAAAGCATCTATTTGTCATTATCATAAATTGGGACTAATGTGATGAATTGCAGCAAAACCACAGTTGATTTCATCTGTAATTTGATGCATATATTCATGATAACTTGCTAATAGTTTTCTTCATTTCATGGCCTAATTCCTATTATATAGTGACAAAGATAATTGTACCCATCTAAAATTCATTAATTTGGCACTGAACCCCCATGTCCAGACTAATGAGGGTGGCAGGGTTTATGTAAAGCAAGAGTGGTGTGAGGACCAGTGAGAAATCCAGGAGATGTGGACAGGCAGTGAGGTGGAGACCAGGTTACCTAGCATCTCCTTTATTCTTTGTGAAAGTATATTGAAATTATTTTAGCAAACGTTTAAGATGTGAGGATGTGGAGTATTAACTTGAGTCTCTAATAAGAGAGGGATAATAACCTCTGTAGAATTCACCACTACCAATGAGACCTGTGTAACCATTTTTTATTGAGATTTCAGTAGTTTGTTAAACATTGCAACTTTACCAAGGGCAGTATGTAGAGATACAGGGCTCACCCTGTTGTGTAAGGAATGTGATAGTGACTAAGCAGGAGTACACAAACTTCTATTTTCTTAAGGGAATTCAGAAATAAACAGCAGCTTACTGTTGTATGTAGTGATATTTTTTTCAGAGTAAACATCATTATATAATAATAATAATAATAATAATAATAATAATAATAACAATAGTAATAATAATAACAATAATAATAATAAATTTTTAATGTGAGCTGAGTAACAAAATCATTAACAAAAATATCATGTAGTTGCGAGGCATCTTGAAAAAGAGCCAGCTGGTACCCTGAAACTACAACGTGTATCAGAGTCTTCTCTAGAAGATTTAGCACATTTTCACATGAATTTAAAATATAAGGACAGGATTTAATGAAGAAACTAAGACAAATGACAAGTCAAGTATCTAGAAAATTGAACATGTCATCTGTAAATCAACACCTGCTTAAGTAATAAAAGTTATTCTGGGATACTAATTTCAATGAACAGCTTTCTTTATATTTTCATTATAATTGATTTTATTATATTTGGGGATCTCTATACTGCTCTTATTTCTTACACTTAAAATTTTCTTTTAGAATTTTTCTCTTACAAAATCAGCATTTTTCATTAAAATATCTAGTCTGAGGAAAGCTGAAACTTTTTTTCTATAACCCAGAAGCTTTTCATGCTGTCTCTACTTCCATGGTACAACAAGGAAAACTAAATTAGAGGTACTATTTAATAGAATGTTTCAGGAAAATTTGTTATTTTTACTTCATTTTTGTGCATCTATTCAAAATCTGCAAGTAATTACTAAATTGACTTTAAAAATGTGTACAAATTGATTTATGCTTTTCTTAAAATACAGATATGTTTTAGGTTTTAGTTTAATTATTGAAAAGCTTAGGCTATTTCTTTATTTTTTTCATTTATTTGGATACATTATGAAGCATATAAATATTTGTATTATGTCTGGACTGATCTCCAAACTAGACAATGCAAAATATTAGCTAAGTGTTTTTTCAGTACATCTCTTGAAAGGCATTTTTATTATATATTTAATGCACCTGACATCGAATTCACCCATATAACATGTAAAATACAGTGTCTTTTAGTACAGTAACAGAGTTGTGTAACCATTTACACAGTCAATTTTAGAACATTTTCATGTTCTTCAAAAGAAACCTGGAATCTCTTAGCTGTCAGTTTTCTAATCCCTACACGTCCAAAGTCCTAGAAAACTAACAATATATTATTTTAGTAATTTACAAATGTAAACAATAGTACTTTTTATTTTTTATTTATTTTTTAACTTTAGGCAAGACTCTTTTATTTTTATGTGATTTTTAAATTTGTTTTAATTAGTTACCCATGACAATACAATGACCTTGACATATCATACATTTGAATCACATGGGATAAAATATCTCATTTTTCTGACTATACAGGTTGCAGAATCACATTGGTCATGCATTCACATATATACACATGGTAATAATAATGTCCATTTTATTCTACTATCCTTCCTATCTCCCCAGCCTTCCCCTCCCTTCCCATCACTTCTCTCTACCTAATCTAAGGTAACACTATTATTTATTTCTCACATCTTCATACATGTATTTTGTATAACAATGAAGGTCTCCTTCCACCATCCATGGAATTCCCTTTCTCACTCCTTTTCCCTCCCACCCCTCCTCCCAATGTAGACGTAATCTTCTTCCCATGCTCTTCCTCTCTTCCCCATTTGGAGTCAACCCCTCATGTCAGAGAAGACACTCAGCATTTGTTTTTCTTGGGATCGGTTAACTTCACTTAGCATTATCTTCTCTAATGCTATTCATTTCCCTGCAAATGCCATGGTCTCATTATTTTTAGTGCTGAGTAATATTCCATTGAGTACATATGCCACATGTTTTTATCCATTCATCCATTGAAGGGCATCTAGGTTGGCTCCACAGTCTAGCTATTGTGAATTTTGCTGCGATAAACATTGATGTAGCTATGTCCCTGTAGTACACTGTTTCTTTATTGTTCTTTTTAGATATATATAACAGTAGACTGTATTTGAATATTTACATCATAGATTATAACTTCACATTTTTATATTTGTACATAATGTGGAGTTACACTGGTCATGTATTCATATGTGAATATAGGAAAGTTGTTTCAGATTTATTCTACTGTCTTTTCTGTTTCCATTTTCATTCCCATTCCTTTTGTCTTAATCCAATGAACTTCTATTCTTTTTTCCCACATTCCTTACTGTGTGTTAGCATTCACTTATGAAAGAGAACTTCCAGCCTTTGGATTTGGAGGATTGGCTTATTTCACTTAGGATGATAATCTCCAGTTCCATCCATTTACTGGCAAATGCCATAATTTCATTTTTTCTCACTGCTTTTTAATATTCCATCCTGTGTACATGACACATTTTTAAAATCTGTTCATCTACTGAAGGTTTCATAGCTTCAATATTGTGATTTGAGAAGCTTTAGACATTGTTGTGGCTGTGTCAATGTAGTATGATGATTTTAAGAATTTTGTGTGTAAATCAAGGAGTGGGATAAGTGGGTCAAATGGCGGTTACATTCCAAGATTTCTGAGGACTCTCCATACTGCTTTCCAGAGTGATTGCACCAATTTGCAGTCCCATCAGCAATGTGTAAGTGAACATTTTCCCCACACTGCCACCAATATCTATCATTATTTTATTCTTTTCAGTTGCCATTCTGACCCGAGTGAGATGGAATCTCAGTGTGGCATTTGCATTTCTCTAATTGAATTTTTTTCATATATTTTCTGACCATTTGCATATGTTCTTCTGGGAAGTGCCTTTTCAGTTTCTTTGCCCATTTATTGATTGGATTATTGATTAGTGTTCTTTTGGTGTTAAAAAAGTTGAATTATTTGTACATCCTTGTGATTAATGTTCTATCTGAGGTGCACATGGCAAAGATTTTCTCACATTTTGAAGGCTCTCTGTTCATAATTTGTGATGGTTTTCTTTGCTGTGAAAAAAGTTTTTTAGTTTGATACCAACCCATTTATTGATTCTTTTTTTAAAAAAAAACAAAATAGTTGTATATAGACCACAATATCTTTATTTTTATGTGGTGGTGAGGATCAAACACAATGCCTCACACATGGAAAGCAAGCACTCTACCACTGAGCTACAGCCCCAGCCCCAGACCCATATTGATGCTTTTAAAAAATATTTTTATTTGTGGATAGACACATTATCTTTTTTTATTCATGTGTGGTGCTGAGGATCAATCCAAGAGCTGCACACATTCTAAGCAAGCACTCTACCACTGAACTACCAGCCACCATTTGCTGATTCTTGATATTAACTTTTGCTTTTGGGAAATCTTGTTTGGAAGTTGGCCTATAGTTCTAACTCTAAAATTACTCTGTAATGGATGTTTCATACAAGTGAATTTATACAACAGTAGGTATTTTGTTTTTTACCAGTTTCATTGACTTAGAATACAGTTTTCAGGGATCTCTGTGTTGTTGCAAGAATCACTATTTTATTTCTTTCTGTTGTCTAGTAGAATTTTGTTTTATGACCATGTCACTTAGTCAGTTATCAGTTGCTAAATCATAAAATGCTTCCACCTCTTGACAACTCCAGTACTACATGACTGGGGGCATCTATTTACAAGTCAATATTTGGACATGCTTTTATTACCCTGCCTCTTTCTGGTCTTCATGAATTGTGCCGATTGTACCATATCTCTGTCTTATTCATGCTGTACTTTCTGACTTGTCTGTTTTTATTCACTTGATCATGTTTATTCAGAGATCACATAAAATGAATTTTTATTTTTCATGCACTTTCTCTGACTTTTCTGTCACCAACAGTTTTTGCATGGTGATTATCTTATTGAGATATAAATTCTCCCAAGGTGAGAGTAATATCTGATATCCACACCTATTCTAGAATGAATGGAAAATATTAATGCCTTTAGTTGTTTTAACAAAATTACTATTTGATATCAATCAATATTTTTTGTTAGTAGATTGGCCTGTTAAGATTTTTATTCTAACTATATTTCAGTGACAAAATATAAAATTAAATTCACTTAATTCAATAGTAAATTCAGTATGGGAAAAATCATCTTCTATATAGATTTCCTCAACATTTATTATGTAGCCAGAATTGGGATTTATAGATGTGTAATCCTTACCAACTGAAAAGCTAATATACCTTATTATAGAAACTTAATCTGCTCTTCATAATGCTGGTATAGATTATGTTTTGTTGCAATTGAAATTATGTAAAATTTGTTGTTTGAGTTTGTGTCAAATATTTTCAGTATCGTATTTTCATATTGTGTTTTTCATACTTCTTTTATTCATGCAGATGGATGATCTTACTACAAAGATGAAAAATGCATCTTCAAAGCATTTACATTTGAGAACAAACTATGACTGTTTTATGCAGAACTTGTTTTTTATAAAAAGTATGCAAGATACATTTGAAAAAATAGAAAGGAATCAAAAGAAGTTGGAAGAAAATGTAGTAAACTTTCCAAGGCACACACGGAGCACTCGAGTAGAACGAGGCCAAGGAGTATGGTGGGAATGTGACACTGAACATCGAGCAAGATGGGATTTAAAGGAGAAGCAAAAACAAGTATTTCTGATTTTACAGGCTATCTTACTTATCTGCAATTTGCTTTAATTTATTTCATTGTAAACTGTATTTTGGATATACGTAGTATAGGTGTATTCTATATCTCTTGAAGAAAGATGTTGTATAGATTTCTAAGAGAAGGAAAACATTTGATGCCCCTTCAAATACCACAATTTACATCATCCTTTCAGCTAATTTGATCTGAGTAATAATTTTCATAAGATAACTTTTGGATATTTGATAATAGTAGGCATAAGTAAGATTATGAGAAGAAAAAAATGTGATGCAGAAATATACTTTTGAATTGTTAAGTTAAAATTTTCAACTTTCATATTTTGAATTGATTCTATTATTCTTTAAATTGTCGAATGAAGTGAGTGCTAACATGAGAATGATTCATTACTTTGAGCACAGATCAATGGTATATAGCCTAGCCTGTGCAATGCCCTGGGTTCCATTCGCAGTAGAAAGGTGGAGGAGGAGGGCAGGAAATGAGGAGGGAAAGGGGGAGAGTAAGAACTCAATTATTATTGGTTCAGATTTAATGTAATTGATACTGATGACAGAAGTTTACAGTCTAATATTTTTTTTCTTCACATTTAAAATTGCTGTCTGAATTTTTGACACTGAACTAAATAAAATAACTACATAATAATTATTTGGGTTCTAATTATTTTTAAAATATATTCTTTTTATGTTCTTTAGACACAAGAAGCAGCTCTGGAAATTACAGAGCAGTTCAGAAAGACTAATTTAACTTCAATAAGAAGTCAGATGGAACTCAGAATTAGCCATCTGGAATCTGAACTGAAAATTCTAAGAAATGCAACTGAGAGAATATAGGCACTTCCATATAGAACAATCCAGATTCCACAAGTATGTCAAAACCTAGACTGAAAAAGAGCAACTTAGTCTCCTTAATTTGTGTCTACTGCATAACTTTGAGACAGGTTGATGAGATCAGTAGCATGCAAAAGCTAACTAGACCCTATAATTTGTGGAAGTAATGTTAGGAAACGAATGTACTCTTGAAATATTAGTCTAGGAAATTTATCTTTCACTCACCTTTGCATTTTACATCTGAAGGTAAACTATTAAGCTTTCTTCCCTTAGTGTTCTCCTATATGTAATCTGGTCTATTAGACTGTTAGTTAAGTATTTTTGAAGTTTTGTGGTTCACATATTTATATTGTGACAAAACTGCTTCTACATGGAAACATGAACAAGTTTCACAATTTTTGAAAGATTATAACTGAAACCTTAAGTGTCCAGTGTTGCTATTACTACACTTTGAGCACATTCTGACACCTGATGGATTAACTGATTTTTATTTTAATTTTTAAATATTATCCTTACATGGTATCTAGAGACAAAATGTTCTATATAGTTTTTCCTCTCTACATTGTCATACTTGTGATGATGGGAAGTATAACCTGCAAAGTGGTTAAAAATATTCTGATGATCAGTGTTGGGGCCTGTGAATGACAGAATGAATGGGCAGTCTCCTGAAGCCCTGGTAACAAATTCATGGGCCAACTTTCTAGGCAGCAGCTTTAATCTATCTTGATCACCCACTCACCTATCGTGTTCTGAATCAGTGGCTGTTGCTCTGAATTGTCTCAGTGTCAAATGCTTAATTTATCTAGGTAATAGGTAGAATATACATATGATGGTAATAAATGCTTGACAATATCTCCAAGGAACATTCTTTAAGTCCTTGAACTGGTTCACTAAATGTGAATCTTTCTAGCTTTACTAAAATTTTCTAGTTGTATGTGTTTAAGGAAACCATGATGATTTAATATACTTCAACATAGTAAAATGGCTTTGGTAGTCAAATAAACTAAGGTATACATCATCTGCTATATTTATCTTTAAAATATCAATATTTCTAATGGCATCCTCAAGAATATTCCAAGGAGAGTCTTTCAAGAAGGCAGCATTATTACTTGCAAAGTCATACATCGTTGATTTCTGCTCTCTTCCACCAACATTGCTTTAATTGGAAGTTTGAAACCCCGTAGAAATATGTACACTTCTTTAGAGAAATTACAAACCCATAATTGCATACACGGTCTCTGTTCTGATTCTTTTAGTGTTGTGCCCACATATGAAGAATTTCTACCTACTCTCTTTTTAAAATATTTTTTTTAGTTATAGATGAATAATACTTTTATTTTCTTTATTTTATGTGGTGCTGAGGATTGAAGCCAGTGCCTCACATGTGTAGGCAAATACTCTACCACTGAGCAACAATCCCTCCACTTACTCTTATGGAAAATTTAAATTATTCTTTTATTTGATGAAAATTTTGAAAGTGCATTTAGACATAAATAATATTGAGGTTAATTTTGAAATAATTAAACAAGCATGAAATATAATGTGCTCTAATTCAGTGACCAGTGCTTCCACTTTATCTCCCCTTCTTCCTCCCAGTGTTCTCTTTCTTCTGCTCTATTCATCTTATACTTATTTGTAGTTTTTAAGTTTCTTTTTGAATTATGCATTATGAATATACATGAAGGTGAAATTCACTGTGATATTTTTATATGGATTCACAAATAAAATTGTTCAGATTCATTTCACTATTCCACACTGAATGCTGTCCCCAACTCCCTGGCTTGTGTTGGGGTAGGGTTAGGGTTATGTTAGGATTAGAGTAGCATTGTATAAGAGGAGCCCTTCAGTACAACCAGGTGATTTCCTTCATACTAAGACTTCATTTGAGCGAGTCAGATATTAGTCCAAAAATGATGAGCTATATTTTTAAGAGGTAATAAGAAAAACAATGTCCAGCTATTTTGAATCCATTTGAAGATATTTCTATAATATTTGACAATTTTTTTATCAGGGGTATTATTACAATAATGAAATATCTGCTTGAAAATGAACAAATAAAAGATACCATCTTGCTTTCATTGCAGCTTGGTTTAGAGCTTCCATGTTTTTTTTTTTTTTTATTTTTTTTTTGGTTTTTTGTTTCTTTGTACCAGGGATTGTACTCAGGGACACTTAACCACTGAGCCACATCCCCAGACCTATTCATGTTTTATTTAGAGACAGCGTCTCAGTGAGTTGCTTAGGCGTCATGGTTGCTGAAACTAGCTTTGAACTCAAGACTGTCCTGTGTCAGCCTCTTAAGCCACTGTGATTACAGGCATGTGCCATCACACTCTACTTCAATGGTGTTTTGATGAACTTCTTAACACATAGTAAAGTCATGCATATCTATGTTAAATGTGGCCTCAACCTTATTCTTTTATTTGGCATTTTGACCTAAAAAATCACAGGAGAACAAATCTAAGCTTTATAAAACAATGCTGAAATTAAATAGTTATGACAGAAAGAAATAATTTACCATATGAATTACAATTTAACTTAATAGCTGATATATGTTTTTTTCAGTTTCTTAGCTTACATGAATATCTTTCTGAAAAACATGAGAGAATCAGGATTGAAGTGCTTCAGAGTCATGAAATTGGATGACTATTTACAAAAAGAGAATGAAAGTTAGTTGTTATGCAGGATGCAAGCATAAGTTGTTCTTATTAGTTCTTACCAGAAAAAAATGAGATAATTTACCATTTACAAAACAATGATAAATTGTGTATGAATGTAGACACAATGCAAAGGGGATTTGGGAGGCAACTCTTTTTTCCAGTGAATTTCTGGGATAAAGTGATGTTTCTTTTTTACTTATGCATAAGCTAGTTTATTTAAAACTTAATGTAATAGTTCTACATTTCCTTGTGGAACATTAGTTTGCCATATCATGCTAGCCTGAATAGAAGAGTGTTTTTTAAACTCTTTCATCATATTTCAAAGATATGTCTATGTAATCACTGAAGAATGCCTTCAAAGGTGAAGGGAGAAGGAGAGAGAAAAACTACTAGAGAGGAAGAGTGATCAAATTATTTTATGTGCATCTGTGAATATGCCATAATCAATTTCTCTATTATATATAGTCAAATGCACCAGTAAAAATTTTTGTTTAAAATAATTTTCTTTAAAAATAGAACATAAAGACAGGAATGGGAATTCTGTCAGTCAAAATCATTTGTTTTCACATCAAATGTGTAAAGGAATTAGACACCACCTTATTGTTATCACTACAACATACTTACTATGTTCAGTAATATATTTTAGACCCTATTTGGGGAATTAGTAAGAGAAGAGTTTTATACAAAGAACACTCTACATGGTGATATTTATATAAGAGTTGGAAGTATTTACCACATAACTCATCAAGTGCACATCTATAATGAGCCAAATGTTTAAAAACTGCTCATCATAACTTCTGAAATCAATTACAATTAAAGAGCTATGTATTTTTTCCAATTCTGAATATCAACAATTAAAGACCTTAAGTGTGAAACTGTTTTTTTCCCACTTCTGCCCCACTATGAAACTGTCAGCCTATACACTGACATTCTTTTGTGGGAAAAAATGGCATCACCCATTTTCTGTGGTTCATGGCCAAAATCCCAGACTGACTTAGTAACAGTCACACATTTAAAATACCCTGTCATGACTCTGTCATTAGTTTACATTTGCCTCAAGAAAAGTATGAAATTTCTTAGCCAAAAATTAAAATATCCAAACAACTGGATTTTTGTCAGGTTTCTCAGGCTATCTCATCTCACTTGCTTTATTGGCACTTTACTCTAGATTCTAGTGACACTGGACCACTTTGATTCCACAAGTGTTCTTTCTCATCTCAGTGTCTGCATGCACCTCTTCCTTTTCTCTCACAATTTCTCCTTTTACTTCAGGTGTTAACTCATGTATCACTTCCATTGAAGGACCACAAACAGTGACACAAATTTGGGACAGAAGCCCCTTCTAAGTGTTCCAGTAGTATCCTGTTTTATCCTTGTCCTAATGCCAATGACTCTGTATGGAAATTGTCTGATTGTCTGCTTTTGAAGCTATTGTATATGACTGTTGAGAGGTGTCCATTATCATCTCCATGTTGTCATCCCAGTTCTTGCCAGAATACCCTAGCATATGGTTGTCAAATTTATGCATAAGGGGTGGAAAACCCAAAGCTCTGATACTCAGTCATAATGACAACTGTGTATGAAAATATGGGCGTACTGCATTCCATAGTGATTTTGTATTGTGGACATATCTTTTTTCTTCTTATAAACAATGAAAAGTTCTAAACTTCTTCACTGATTTATACTTATAAAAATTCAAATTCTGCAACAAGTGAAGAGAAAAATTTTATTCTTTTTCTCTTCACTTGTTGCAGAATTTGAATCCTGACCATGGGAGCTTCTGCCTTAAGAATTACTAATAAGACAAGATAAGATTTACTTTTGGAAACATCATAAGGATATACAGAGATTTTAAGAAAAAAAATATGAAAGCTAATATTGTCTTTTTCAGACTGTTAATATAATATTTAAATTATTTATAAAATGTATGATGTAAATACTTTATTGAAAAGGATGTGTGTAACATATATAATGAAATTATCAAAATATGAAAATTATTTATATCTGTAAGAAAATATGAAGTGCAAGTGCAAACCAGTTTTTATTAGATGTGTTTTCAGACTATCTAAATGTTAGCATTTAAGCTCAATTCAGCAACCAAGTCAATGCTAATTTGGTAGATCTAAATATCACAATAATGATGGATTATTTATATTATATAACTGAATACGGGTCCAGAGAATTAGGCAACATTATTTTTACATGCTGGTTACTATCTTCACTAACGGATTAATGTATTGCAATTATTATACAGCCATCTTTAAATTTAGATTTCAGGCACTGACTTAATAATTTTTCTATCGCCATTTTGATAATGTTAGTTCTGCCTATCCATGAACAGGGTACATTTTTCCATCTTCTAAGATCTTCTTCTATCTCTCTCTTTAGGGTTCTGTAGTTTTCATTGTATAAATCTTTCACCTCTTTTATTAGGTTAATTCCCAAGTATCTTATTTTCGTTGAGGATATTGTGAATGGGGTGGTTTTCCTCATTTCCATTTCAGAAGTTTTGTTGCTGATATACAGGAATGCCTTTGATTTATGCGTGTTGATTTTATATTCTGCCACTTTGCTGAATTCATTTATTAACTCTAGCAGTTTCTTTGTAGACCCTTTTGGGTCTGTTAAGTATATTATCATGTCATCCGCAAATAGCGATAATTTAAGTTATTCTTTTCCTATTTTTATGCCTTTAATTTCTTTTGTCTGCCTAATTGCTCTGGCTAGTATTTCAAGAACTAAGTTGAATAGAAGTGGTGATAGAGGGCATCCCTGTCTTGTTCCAGATTTTAGAGGGAATGCCTTCAGTTTTTCTCCATTTAGAATGATGTTAGCCTGAGGCTTAGCATATATAGCTTTTACAATGTTGAGGTAAATTCCTGTTATCCCTAGTTTTTCTAGAGTTTTGAACATAAAGGGATGCTGTACTTTGTCAAATGCTTTTTCTGCATCTATCGAGATGATCATATGGTTCTTATCTTTAAGTCTATTGATGTGGTGAATAACATTTATTGATTTCCGTATATTGAACCAGCCTTGCATCCCAGGGATGAATCCTACTTGATCATGGTGCACAGCATTTCTTGTAGAAATAGATAAAGCAATCATGAAATTCATATGGAATAACAAAAGACCCAGAATAGCAAAAGCAATACTAAGCAGGAAGTGTGAATCTGGAGGTATAGCGATACCAGAGTTCAAACTGTACTACAAAGCAATAGTAACCAAAACAGCGTGGTACTGGTACCAAAACAGGCAGGTGGATCAATGGTACAGAATAGAGGACACAGAAACCAATCCACAAAATTACAAATTTCTTATATTTGATAAAGGGGCTAAAAACATGCAATGGAGGAAGGATAGCATCTTCAACAAATGGTGCTGGGAAAATTGGAAATCCATATGCAACAAAATGAAACTGAATCCCTTTCTCTCACCATGCACAAAAGTTAACTCAAAATGGATCAAGGAGCTTGATATCAAAGCAGAGACCCTGCACCTGATAGAAGAAAAAGTTGGCTCCGATCTACATATTGTGGGGTCAGGCTCCAAATTCCTTAATAGGACGCCCATAGCCCAAGAGTTAATAACAAGAATAAACAAATGGGACTTACTTAAACTAAAAAGTTTTTTTTCTCAGCAAGAGAAACAATAAGAGAAGTAAATAGGGAGCCTACATCCTGGGAACAAATCTTTACTCCTCACACTTCAGATAGAGCCCTAATTTCCAGAATATACAAAGAACTCAAAAAATTAAACAATAAGATAACAAATAACCCAATCAACAAATGGGACAAGGACCTGAACAGACACTTCTCAGAAGAAGACATACAGTCAATTAATAAGTACATAAAAAAATGCTCACCTTCTCTAGCAGTCAGAGAAATGCAAATCAAAACCACCCTAAGATACCATCTCACTCCAGTAAGATTGGCAGCCATTAGGAAGTCAAACAACAATAAGTGCTGGCGAGGATGTGGGGAAAAGGGTACACTTGTACATTGCTGGTGGGACTTCAAAATGGTGTGGCCAATATGGAAAGCAGTATGGAGATTCCTGGGAAAGCTGGGAATGGAACCACCATTTGACCCAGCTATCGCCCTCCTTGGACAATTCCCTGAGGACCTTAAAAGAGCATGCTATAGGGATACTGCCACATCCATGTTCATAGCAGCACAATCCACAATAGCCAGACTGTGGAACCAACCTAGATGCCCTTCAATAGATGAATGGATAAAAAAAATGTGGCATCTATACACAATGGAGTATTATGCAGCACTAAAAAAATAACAAAATCATTGAATTTGCAGGGAAATGGATGGCATTAGAGCAGATTATGCTAAGTGAAGCTAGCCAATCCTTAAAAAAAATGCCAAATGTCTTCTTTGATTTAAGGAGAGCAACTAAGAACTGAACAGAGGGAAAGAGCATGAGGAAAATATTAACATTAAACTGAGACGAGTGATGGGAGGGAAAAGGGAGAGAGAAGGGAAATTGCTTAGAAATGGAAGGAAACCCGCATTTTTATACGAAATCACATATACAAGGTTGTGAGGGGAAAGGGGGGAAGGGAGAGAACGGAACAACAACAGATGAGGTAGAGAGGGAAGATGAGAGGGGAGGGGAGGGGGGATAGTAGGGGATAGGAAAGTCAGCAGAATACAACAGTCACTAATATGGTATTATGTAAACATTGTGAATGTGTAACTGATGTGATCCTGCAATCTGTATTTGGGGTAAAAATGGAAATGCATAACTCATTTGAATCAAATGTATGGAAGATGAAAAAAATAAATTAATTAATTAAAATAATAATAATAATAATTTTTCTAATAAGTATATTTTCTTAGTGTTCTATCTTTATTTTTTTTACTTTTCTCTTTGTTTATACAATGTTGGGAAATAATAGTAAATTTACAGGTTCTAATATAAAGTACTTTTGTCTGCTGAAGCATTTTAAATTGAATTGCTTACATATGCTATCATTTATGATATTTTTATTATTTTGTACAAGTCAGAACATACTAGATAACTACAATTCAACATTCATTTATTATGAGAATATTTTTCAAATATTAACAGGTAACAGCATAGTTGTTAATTGTATCAGTTTCATTATGAAGGTTATATTGTTATCTAGCATGTTCTGACTTGTAGGAAATACTAAACCTATCATGAAAGATGGCATATGTTAACAATTCATTTTAAAATGCTTCAGCGGGCAAAAGTACTTTGCATTGGAACCTGCAACTTCACTAGTATTTTCCAAGATTGTATAAAGAAAAAAAGCAAAAAAACCCAAAAAAAACACAATAAGCAAATGCTGTTTCTCAAATCAACACTTATACATTCTATCATAATGCCTTGGACCACTTAATCCTCAGATTATTTTCATGTTTTTCTAGTAGCCTAATATTGTTCTTTATAAAAAATAATATTTCCTTCAGAGACATGAAATGAACTTAATTGTTTCATTTTATACATGCCTTCTGAATTAAATATTCCTTAGTCTTTTCTTAACCTTCATGACCTTGAATTTTTCAGGGGGAAAGCTTGCAGAATGTGCTTAAAATAGATTCTCTGGTTTCCTTATGATTGGAGCTAGATTACATGTTTTTGGCAAGAGTACCACAGAAATCAATTCTATGATTTTCACTTTGAATCACATCATGTGACCTATAATATCCTCATTACTGCTGTTGTTAATATTGGTCATTAATGTGGTATTTGCAGGATTTTACTTTGTAAATATTATTTGTGTGAAGATAGTTTGAGACTATAAATATTAATATAAATATAAATGTGTATCATTCACCACTAAATTTGTTCATTTATTATACCTATACAGATTCATGGTTTATTTTATTGTGTTTGCTATTACTTGTTAATATTTTAAAGATTTATTTTTCTTTCAGAAATGTTCTATTTTGATAATCTCAGATTTATAGAAGATTTAAGACAGCAGTGAAAGGAATTCATAAGAAACATTCCCCAAATGTTATTCTTCATTTCTAGATAAGTCTATGTACATGACAGTTTTTATCTCTGAACCATTTGCAAGATGCACACAATGTCTTTTCATTTGTAAATAAAAAAGTCTCATATTTTCTAAAAATAAGAAATTATCTCTGTAACTATGGTGCAATGATCAAAATAAGTAAACTATATTGTGAATATCTACTCTACAAATCTTATTCAAAATTTGACAGTTTCTTTAACAATTGTCTTTGAACCAAAATAAATCCAATTTTGGGAAATTTCAATATCAATTATTCACTGTGTCCAGTGGTCTTGTTTCTTCTGTCTTTTTTTAAATCTGGGATGGTTCCTGAGCATTTCTGGGCTATTCATGACATCTTTGATTTTGATTTTTGAATGGTGTATTTCAGTAGTAGTTCTATAGATTTTTCTTCAGTTTATAATTAGATTTTAATTTTCATAACCAGTGGATAAATGCTCAAATATTTGACTCTCAAATTAACCTGAATGCTGCTGGTAGATTGCACATAGAGATCCCTGTTCCACCAATATGTCAATATATTTGGTGATATTAAAATTAATACCAATGGAATTTGCAAATATTTCCTTAGAGGAGCACATCATGAAGATTTTAGGCTTTGTGGACCAGAAGTTCTCTGTGGTCATAGCCTAAAATCTGCAATATATAATAATTGAATGCCTGATGGCATTCCAATAAAAATATATTTTCAGGGTAAGGGGGTGAGGCTCAGTGGTAGAGTACGTGTATAGCACATATGAAGCCTGAGGAGAAATCTCAGCGTGGCAAAGGAAACAACAACAGAAACACTTTATTTGCCAAAACAAGCTATATTCTGGATTTAGTCTTGATTTGTTGATCCAATGTTCCTCTAATGCTGTGAAACTGGAGTCGTGACCTGCATGTATGTTTTTTCTTTTGTATACACAACACACTTCATATGCACCACATCATTCTTCTACAGACTTTCTGTACAATACAGTTTATGAAATAAGAATATTTTCTGAATTTGCCCTCAGGTTTTGTTATTGAATTCACCATTTCAATATTAATAAGTACTTTGAATATCTGCCCTTGAAACTTATTCTGTTATCTTTTTAAAAATATTATTATTAATTGTTGATAGACCTTTATTTTATTTATTTATTTATATGTGGTGCCGAGTATTACAAACAGTGCCTCATCCATGCTAGAAAAATTCTCTAACACTGAAAAACAACCCCAGCCCTGTGTTATCATTAAGAATGAGAAAATTAATACTCAGTTTATCTAATAAATCAGGAAGAACTTTTCATGGTGACTGTAGATTAAATTTTTATGAATTTATTTCTTAATACTTTTTTAGCATTTTTGGTGTTACATATGTAATTTTTTAAAATGTTCAAATTTTACATATGATCATTATGTAAAGATTGAAAAATACAGTAAAAGAAGAACAAAGGTTATTCTCCATTATTCCACTTAGATACAATGTCTTTCAAAAGGAGGGTCTGCAAACACTAAATTAAAATCAGTTTTTTTTTTAATTTGATTGATTGATTGATTGATTGGTGATATTTCGATCTAATCCAGAATATGCTCTAACCTAAGCAATATCCCAAGTCTTCCATTCATTTTTGAATCTCACTCTTGTGTTTTTCTCTTCCTGCATAACTCCAAGAAGTACTTTTTCCAAAGTTACCATTGAATTTTACTTTTTACACATTTACACTTAATTTCATGCACTTAATTTTACAATTACTCATTCATCAATGGAACATTTCCACTTCTAATAACAAGAACTCCCAAGTGGATGAAGGGAGTTTAGACTCCACAAAAACAGCTATCCAAATGATTTCTCTTTCCCACAACCACACATAAATGTATATAAACAGCCTCAATACCCAGCCAAATAGTTGTAAAACTAATAAGAACTGGAGATAGAGGAAAAAACCAAGAACAGCCTCATTAAATGGTAAATGAAAACTTTTGCCTTTCTCACAGATCAGTTTTTCCCCCAAGTTGACACACCAGTATGATCAGGAGAAACTGCCCAATTCTCAGTTTTCCCCTTTTGGCATCAAAGAAAGAAGAATGTCGCTCCAATATTCTGGATTTTTAGGGAACTGTTTTCTGTCTACTGTGACACAGAACTGGTGGCATATTTTGATAATTAGTCACATTGAGAAAGACGAAAAATCATTGAACATCAAAGAACCTACAGTGCAGAAACCAGGTGGAAGAAAAGTTTATGTACTTTTGATAGAATTCCACAGCTTTCTTCCTAGAAAGCTAAGTTTCTGGAGAGAGGGTATCCACAGCAAGGGTGACAAATCCCTTAAATACTTAACTGGGCTTTCTGGTGAAGATTTTCCCCTGTGTGTAGCCACCAGGAGAGAGAAGTTTGAAACTAAAATTCTCAACCAAAGGCAAACTAGTTCAAGGAGCACCCCAAGAAAAGCCATAACACAGAGCCATGCTATCCTGTAAAATCTGTGGGGCCTAGAAAATGAGGTTTCTTAGTGTTTCTGTTAAGAAACAAGAATGTCAAAAACTACAGTTTTAAAAGTATTAAGAAATACTAAACAATGAAAAATAAATGACAATAAATTAAATATTAGGGATAAATCTATCAAATTTATAATTGAAAATACAAATAATCATTAAATTTGTGGTTCTCAATCTCCCTGACCCCCAGTACTGGGGATGGAATCCAGGGGTACTCCACCACTGAGGTTTACACACCATCCTTTTTAAATGACCACTTTTAATTTTGAGACACTAAGTGCCCAGGCTGGCTTCCAATTTAGGATGCTCTGCTTACTTCCACCTCTACCATGCTGGGATTAAGGGCAAGAGGCACTGGGCCAAGCTTCTCAACCTTAAATAAAGGGAAAAATAAGGCAAGTGAAACTTTAATACTAATATTGAGAAAGAATAATAACCACAGTCCAGTAAAGAGAATTTAACAAAAAAAAAAGTTCAGGAGATTGACATGTACATTTTTCCGAATGATTTTACTTGGGAGGCTGAATCAGAGCATAAATTCAGGGTCAGTTGCAACAATTTAGCAAGGCCCTAAACAACAATGAGACTCTGTGTCAGATTAGTATATTAAAAAGTTTGGGATGGAGCTTGGTGAAAGACTACCACGGAGTTCAATCTCCTATACCAATGAATAAATTAATCAAAATCACCAAAGAATATGGCAGATAATTAATAACAATTCACTTGAGAATCAAGAAGGAGGACTATTTTTTAAATAAATTTCAAACAAATAAAAATAACTCAGTAAGTAACAAATATGAATGGATAAATTATATCAGAAAGCGGACTATAAGCTACCATTAGGTGGGCAAGCAGGCAGTATAGGTTAATAACTGAGTTCTAGGTAAATTTAAGGATCAGATCATTAGATTCTAAGGTGCTTCAATATGTTCTGGATTGCAGAATTTTATCATGGAACTCTTGGTGGTTTATTTTATTAATATCAAAAAACATGAATATAAACTCAA